>NC_056743.1:1579746424-1579823924 GCF_019279795.1 Protopterus annectens
TTGACACTGAAGTGAGTGGTCATCATAATAATGTTTAACGTTTAATAAGATAAATAGTCCTGTACACTGGGCTTAGAGTGGCTCATTCTGAGACAATTAATTATTTCTAGTTTTCTTGACAGGAAAAACAATTAAAAGAGTTGTTATTTTTTGTAGTAAATATTTCAGCAGATGTTCAGCTATAAATCCATCAAGTTTTGAGATGTTCTATTTGAGTTATTTACTAAAAAATCATATCAAAGATGTTAAAATAGAGCAGAGCTAAAAAGCATTGCTGTTAACTACTCACCGTCTTGGCCATGCCCCCACTGAGTTATATTTCTAAGTTATATATTTTTAATTCTATTGAAGGTTGTGCATCAGGGCTGGTAACTCAGCACGTAAAAATCCACTATCAAGCATTAGCAGACCGGAGTTCCACTGTGGCGACTCCTAAGCCAAAAGACACAACAACAACAACAAGGTATTTAGAGCAAATTAATTTTCAGTTGTTTTCAACTGCTGATTTGTAATTCAGATTATACTGTCATGCCAATTGGTTTAGTGTACAGCAATATACATCTATGGACCTTAAAGGTATACTTTCTTATTTATAGTTTGTGTACAACATTTGGAAAGATATTTTAATGCATCCTCCTTATCTGAAGAGGGAAAACCAAAACTGCAAGTCCAAACATTTCAAAATGCAAACTGTTATGCATACAAAAATAGTCAAATTCTGAAACTTGCTGTTGCACCATTACAGTGTTTTTGAAGAGGACTTTCCTGTTACTTTATTCAGAAAATGTGTCATCCTGTAGTTGAGAGAATACACCCAGTTACCAAAATCCCAGACTATATATTTAGATAGCTAGAGATAGATAGATATATAGATATATAGATAGATACATAGATCTAGCTAGCTAGATAGCTCGCTATATTCCCCCACATTTACATCTACAGCTCTGCTTTTCTTAGAGTTGCACGTACAGTTTTGAGAATTTCAACATGCACCCTTTAAATATGTATACCCAGGAGTGTTGTCAGGCATAAACTCAAAGTATCAGTGCCTTACAGTCCCTGGAGATACAGTTTTAACAGTACCATCTTACCTCATACATCTTTTTGCAATTATAAAATGGGCATCTGTATATTTTTACAGTTTGAATTTTACATGTAATAGTTTTTGTATGACGGTTATTTGTTTTATAGAGTATTTCAATGTAAAAATAGTTTTTATCACACATATAAACTAGTAGATAGGGTTATAACATCTTAACTGTATAGACCTTTAGTATGACATTTCAAACTGTTGGATGTTGTGCATTTGTATTTCTATTTCTAAAATTATTTTGTCGTCAGTTGTCAATACCGGCCAAAACTTCCTAATAACTTCACATACTTGATTATTGTCAGCAGTGTATGTTAACAAACATTTAAGTTGCTGTGATTGAGTTTTAAGATCCAGGCTCTCATGATGACTCGATGTGGGTTCAGAGAAGTAGGGACGTCCCTTTCCTCTCAATATTTCTCTGTTCTGCTACAAAGTCTTCATTCTCAGTACATAATCTTGAATTCCTGTACTGATACCTCTATCAGGATGCAGATGAATCTTTACATCCATTTTCTGGATGTAAAGATTCATCTACATCCTGATAGAGGTATCACTACAGGAATTCATAAAAAAGAAACCTGGAGAAATCATTATCTGCATAGGGGGAGTATGCACCCGGGACATATTTTTGATAACATCTTTGAGAATCAAATTTTAAAAACCTCAAGATTATGTACTGAGAATGAAGACTTTGTAGCAGAACAGAGAAATATTGAGACACATTTAAGTAAAAGATCCTATAAAAGAAAGAATCTAAGATTGAAGCATGATCCACATGAATTAAGGAGAGGAAAGGGACGTCCCTACTTCTCCGAACCCACATCGAGTCATCATGATAGCCTGGATCTTAAAACTCAATCACAGCAACTTAAATGTTTGTTAACATACACTGCTGACAATAAGCAAGTATGTGAAGTTATCAGGAAGTTTTGGCCAGTATTGACAACAGATGACAAAATAAGAGACATTGTAGGTGAACAGCCCAGATTCCTATACAAGAATAAGAAGAATTTGAAAAGTCTCATTTGCAACAAAGATGGATTTGAAAGAAATAGGCCCAATTCTAATAGAAAGGGCACTGTCAAGTGCTTAAGATGCAAAGCTTGCAACTCCATTGACAGCTCCAATGTTTTTGTACATCCATACTCCAGGCAACAGTACAATTTTAATGTCTATGCTGATTGTACTAGTTCCCACATCATATACTTAGTGACTTGCTGCCAATGTAGTGCTTTCTATGTTGGCAAAACAGATCAACGTCTTAAGGAACGTATCCTCAGACATTTGAGGGACATCAAGCAGAAAGATCCCAATAATGCCTTAGCAGCCCACGTAGCACAGTATCCTTCTCATTACTTTGTATTTAAGGCCACAGAGGCCCTTAGCAGCCCACGTAGCACAGTATCCTTCTCATTACTTTGTATTTAAGGCCACAGAGGCCCTTAGCAGCCCACGTAGCACAGTATCCTTCTCATTACTTTGTATTTAAGGCCACAGAGGCCCTTAGCAGCCCATGTAGCACAGTATCCTTCTCATTACTTTGTATTTAAGGCCACAGAGGCCCTTAGCAGCCCACGTAGCACAGTATCCTTCTCATTACTTTGTATTTAAGGCCATAGAGGCAGTCTGCCAGACCACAAGAGGAGGTGATGTTCATAATCGCACAGAGCTAAGGGAAACATGCTGGATAATTAATTTAAGAGCAAACAGATCACCAGGCTTGAATACTATTGTGCCATTAAAACCTGCACTTAAGAATATAAGGAATATGATTAGCAAGTTTACTTGAATGTTGCTTCATTCATATAATGCATTCACATCCATAGCTATTAGTTTTCTCATATACAATCCTATAGTAAAGAGAAGCACTGCCCCTTTAATTACAATGAAGGAAATTATACCTCTCTGCTAGCTGGCCTCCTTTTGGTTTGCAACAAGGGCGTGTCAGAGAACTAAATGAGGAATGGCTGTGATGCCTTATAAATACAAAAGCTGAACAGTCCTTTTTATATGATCTGAGGAAGGCTTATTTGCCGAAAGCGCTTATCGGAAGACTGAGGACTGCTTATTTTATGTTATATTCTTTTTATTAAAGTTTTGATTTTACTATTAAGTTTTACTGCCGTGGTGGACATCAGGAGTTTTTAGTAGAGTTCTGGTAGGTGGATGAATGAAGATGAGGAGACTTAAGTCTCAGTAATACAGTGCTTCTCAAAGATTTGTATTGCTTTCCAGGTAACAACTCCTCAAAGCGGAGGCTTTCTACTGCATGACAGTGTGTGTGTGTGTGTGTGTGTGTGTGTGTGTGTGTGTGTGTGTGTGTGTGTGTGTGTGTGTGTGTGTGTGTGTGTGTGTGTGTGTGTGTGTGTGCGCGCATGTGTGAGTGTGTCTGTGTGCGTGCCTATGTGTGTGTGTGTGTGTGTGTGTGTGTGTGTGTGTGTGTGTGTGTGTGTGTGTGTGTGTGTCTGTGCGCATGCTTGTGCGTGTGTGTGTGTGTGTGTGTGTGTGTGTGTGTGTGTCTGTGCGCATGCTTGTGCGTGTGTGTGTGTGTGTCTGTGCGCATGCTTGTGCGTGTGTGTGTGTGTGTGTGTGTGTGTGTGTGCATGCGCGCGTGTGTGTGTGTGTCTGTGCGCATGCTTGTGTGTGTGTGTGTGTGTGTGTGTGTGTGTGTGTGTGTGTGTGTGTGTGTGTGTGCGTGCAATCTGATTCCCAAATTAGAGGTGCTGATTCTTTGTTTTCTACATATTATTTATCTCCTGCTCCTCCTAACATAGCTTCATTTTCTGTTTATGGAAGTTATGCTTCACCTTCATCAAGAGGTTATTTTTACCTATTTGGATTCCTTTTTACTGTTCCTTATAGTGTAATGTACGTAAACTTAAATTTTTATGCTTTTATTACCGTGAAGTATCACAATCTTGATTTTTGTTATGTTTTATTAATTTAATATTGTTTCTGTGCAGCTTTAATTATGCATGTAAGTTGGGGAATCCTTTGTTTTTTTTTTTTGTGTTTTTTAAGATTTACTGGTGTGTGTGTGTGTGTGTATGTGTGTGTGTGTGTGTGTGTTTGTGTGTTTGTGTGTGTGTATTTATTTATTTGTTTCTTTTGAGTGTTTCTGTGATTGATAGTTTCCCTCTGCTAACTGACTTCTCAAGATGGTTACAGTTTGCTGGATGTTGAAGTCTAACTACAAAAGTAAGGCAAGTACTACCACACTGTATATGAAGCAACTTCACTTTATTAAAACAATAAAAGCAGTATCATAAGCACTTTCGGGTAAATCCCTTCATCAGATGATAAAACACTAGCAAAACTAGTATCTAATATAGTACAACACAGCCAATGAAAATCAATAGTTTACCCTCCTTTTTGCTAGAGCTGGTTTTAAAGGGACAACATCATTTAATCCTGGGGCTTTGTCAGCTCCCAGTCTAAGAATCCATTGCATCTCTTTGTATTCAGTTTCATTATACAAGTCACTCATTCTTTGACTTCTATTTACAACACATATAACCATGAGGGCAAATACATGATCACTATGCAATTCTAAATGCTTGTACAGTGCATTGTGTTCTTTTCTTTACCTTATATCTGATAGATGCTTAAAAATTCTATTTTTAAGTCTACAATTTGTTTTTCCTACATAATATGCAGTACACTGTTGACAGTTCGCAATATAGACAGCCTTTTGCATGTTACAGTCAGTATACATAAAGGTAATTCTTGTTGGTCCTGGGGTGTATAAAACAGTACCCTTGTAGAATGTGCTTACAGGCTTTACAATGTAGGCATGGATAAGTTCCCTTCTTCTTAATGCCTGAATTTTTAAAATGCATAGGTTCTTGACACAAAATCTTTCAAATGTTTATTTCATTTAAAAATAAATCTAGGTTTTGTCCCTACAACTCTAGTTATATTCTCATCTGTAAAAATAATTCTCCAGTTGTCTCTAATTATATTGCATATACCACCTATATCATAACTGTATGTTAAACTTATTTTCAAACCTTCATTAGCTTTTTGAACTTGTGCAGCTACATTTTTATGCCATTGTTTACCTCTGTGTAACCATGGTTTTGCACTTTGTTTTCTAAAGAGACTGCTGTTGTCCATTTCCTTTTTCAGTAAATTTTTACTATAACCTCATGCTTGAAAATTATTCTTTAAAGAGTCCAATTCGTGTATAAAGGAATTTTCATTTATGCAAAGTCTGGATATTCTACAGACTTGTCCCTTGACTATGTGTTGGAATACATGTCTAGGGTGCATGTTATCATATCTAAGCATGCTGTTTATCCAACAAGACTTCCTGTATAGTGAGGTCTCTACCTCCCCGTTTTCTTTCTTAGTAATACATCCAGGTATTCAATAACTGAACTAGAATAATTCAATGAAAATCTGAAGAAGCTGGTAGTAGACTCTAGATACTTAAAAAAGATGTTAATTCTGACGTGGTCCCCCCCCCCACAAAAAAAAACATTGTCCACAAATCTATTGTAAAAGAGAAGTTTGTCTTTCCAATCATGTGCTTCCTCAAATATCACCATATCTTCCCAGTATGCCGGGACTAGGTTAATATATGTGTTCTTTATTTTTTATTTTTTGTTCTTTATTTTGGATGTTGAAGTCTGTGATGGGGAAGGAATTTGTTAATTATCTAAGGTCTAGGTAGTCTACACAAATGTTCCCTTTATGGTTGAAAAGATTGTATGGACATGTGACTGTCCATCTTGATAGGTTGAATGTTTCTTGTCCATTTTAATAATCATGTTATTTTATGCTTTTTGTAATGTTTACTCCTTTCATTTTTTTAAGTGACCTAGAGTTATTATTTTAGATTTTTAAGGTAAAGAAGCAATGCTATTGTGCTTTTGTTGTATTTGCAATATTTGCATATGAATTTGTGGTGTGTGTGTGTGTGTGTGTGTGTGTGTGTGTGTGTGTGTGTGTGTGTGTGTGTGTGTGTGTGTGTGTGTGTGTTTATTTATGCATGCATTTATTTCAATCAATATTGTTTTACTTAAGATATGAGGTTTAAGGCAAAAAATAGATGTTTTTGTTCTTGGTTTGATAAGGATTCATGATCAGATGGAACCTTCAATTACTTTAAGTGAAACTTTATCCAGCATGAGGATGGGATTACAGTAGACTTTGTCAGACCAGTACCAGGAACTTTACAATGTCTTCAACTTCAACAAGATATTTGAATTAAAAACTCTTTCCATTAACTTATTGCAATACCTTACTCATCAAATGTCACTCCCAAAATCTTTACTTCCTTTCTTGTGAAGTACATTACCTTTATTTTGTAACTTACCAAATCTCTCACACTTCATTTTGTTTAATTGCAGACCAGCTTTTTAACAGCTTTTTGATCCTTATTACAAACTGCTTATCCATTCCTTGTTTTTATTACAGCTAAATCATCTGCATATGGCATACATAGCACTATAACATTTTCTCATATCTCTCATATTGCCTCCCTCATTTCATACATATACATCTGTACTACGGCATTCATGACTAACAGAAATAAGCACATATTCATGGAGCATCCCAGTTTTATTTCACACTTGACATTTATTTTTCCTTCATCCATCTGTCCATTGTCATAACTTGTATCATGAATTTTCATAATATTTCTTTATTATATTAATATTTTTCTCTTATACCATATGCCTCTAAAATGTGCCACATTGCTTCATGGCTCACCTTATCAAAGGATTTAGCTATGTCACATGCTATCAGTCTTACTTCTTTATTTTATTTCAGTATCATCTCTGTTACCTCTTTCACTATAATTAACATGTCTTTTACCTCTCTTCCTTTTTAGCATCAATCTCTTCTCCTACTATATAATCCTATACTTTCTGCATCCCTTTTGTAGTATTTACATAAATATTTTATAGTAAGTATTGGTTTTCCACATTGTTATTGAAGCAAAGAAGGTTAAACAGCTATTCACCGTATAGAGTTCAATGACTGTCCTTACCGGTGACTCTGTATGATATCAGAAAAAGAATCAATAAAATGAAAGCACTGTATAGCACTGCTGAGTACATCATGAGTGGCACAAAAGCTGAAGTGCATAATTGTAGCAGCTTTCCTGCACAGTGCTGTTGTATGCTGCCTAAGAAGATTGAGATTAGTGATTCAAGGATGGCCGTAGATGCTAATTCAATATATTACCTGTGTTCAAGTTTGATATCATGAACACTATTTATTTATTTAATTATGTTACGCCCACTGCAACTAAGTCACCATTCTGCACTTATTCTTCCCATATTGACTTTAGCCCCATTTTATTTTATTATGGGTGTGATGTTTTAGTATGGGCATGGGGTTTACTCAAGGCATGTGTCATTAGGTTTTAGTCCAACAGTCAGGCTTTCCAGGGTGATGGAGCTGTTCTCAATGTTGTTTTGGCAATATCACACAGAGTCACCAGCGAGGAATTTTGACACAATGACTGATTGATCGATGTTCAGTCCTTCAATAGTTATGTAGGAATCCATTAGTATTTTCTTGTGTAATAGACCTTCAAATGTTTACATCTTCTCTTTTATCCTTTTTCTATTTAAACATTATTACTTCACAACATATGTCTTCTTCCATTATGCCTTTCTTCATCCATTTATTTAATATTTAAAAAATATTTTCTATCTTTATTCATTTCCTTACAATACTCATAGCTTATACCATCCAATCATAATGCTGATTCATTTGTACTTTTTACCATCATCTCTATTTCTTGTATTGTTATATAATTTTCTAAAAAAAATTGCCTTTTCAGATATTTTTCACTTTCCATTCTTCTTTCATATCCATTTCCTCTTTTTCATACATTTTCTCAACAAAATTTTCTACCACCTCTGTAATATCTTCTTGTTTATATATTATATCTCCGTTGCCATCAAAAAATAACATTCATCTTCCTTCTATTATTTTTACTTATTTCCCTAAATAAGGGGAACCTTCTCTTTCTTTCCTTTCAGTAAAAAGTGTTGCCTGTATAACATAATTTTTACCTTTTCTCTATTCATTTCATACATCTGTTTTTCTGTTTCCTTTATTATGTCATTTCCTTGTTTTATTTCTTTCTAATAATTCAGTAAAAGTTCTTCATATTAATCTTATTTCTTTTTATTCCATTTCCCACTTTTACATTTATTTGTTATACTTTTGCTTATACATTGCCTACCACTTTGTCTAATTTTTATAAAATGGCCTCATTATTGTATGATCTTTCTATAGTTATTTCTCTCATCATTTCTTCCTAATTTTTAAACTCTGCAGTTCATTTATGCATCCCTTTTCCATCTTTTATTATTTCACTGTGTTCCCCTATTCTAGCTCATGCTGCTCTATGATCTGAAATCTCTGCAGTCTGTACTCTCCCAGTTATTGCTTTCATATCTTCAGAGTAAACTATATAATCACAGTCTAAAAAAATTCCCTTTTATATGTGCATTCTATTTTTTTTCCTAGTTTTAAATCTCCACATTTTATTAATTCCCTTAACATCTTAATAGCCTGTGTTATTTTCCCTTTTTATTTCTTCAGATTACAGTTAACATCTCCTATCATCTCTACAGACATATTTACTAACGCACATTGTGACAAAAGGGAAATACTGCCAGCCCAGCTATCTGGAATTTTGTAAATAATTATATGTAATTTCTGAATAATATGATTTATATGTGTAACAGAAGGAGATACTGCCAGCCCAGCTGTCTGGAATTTTGTAAATAATGATATGTCATTTGTCAATACCAGCATGATGCAACTGCTTGTGTTGCCACTATACTGAAACTGTGTGTTGAAAGAGAAGTAATTACTAGGTTTGAGATGTATAAATGTTTTATTGTTTTATGACTTCCAGGATCTGCAAACATCTGAGAGATGTGTATTTTTCACAAGGAGATGTCAAATGCTACAATGGTTGCTTAGCTTGAGAGCTAAAGTCAGGTGACAAAAAGTGATGTCATCCAAGCTAACCCAGCAGTGATATTTGATATTAATTTAAGAACTCTCTCAGAGAGAGACTGTGCATTTTGTATCTTGTCTTTGAACTAGAAACATCCAGTCATCACCTCCTTTTCCACTTCCCTTACTGTAAGTACATTTTTAGGGCATAGCAACTCTTACATTCACATAAGAATATAGTAAAGTATAACTTAGATGTTTTCTTTATTTGAGACTGTCCTGCAATATTGTTTTAAAATATTTCCTGTGATTTTGAACTCTGAAGTAACTGTTTGTATACTGAGTATTTTCTTGTTGTTTTATTATTTATTATTAAATATATTTAAACCTATCATTGTGGTTGATATTTCTGAGACATATTTAAGCTCTTAGAGGACTTGCATATCTATATGGTGACACTGTACAGAACACTCTTAAATAGCGTTGCTCTTGATCAGACTACCATTTGGATAATAGTAACATTACACAGTAGAATTAGACACCCTTTGTTAAGGGCCTTAAATAGCTGATAAAGAGTTGGCTGATGGCAGTCAGAACTACATTATATTCTGGGCAGAAGGGGGCATAGCTGAAAAAACCTGTGCCAGCCTTTCCCAGGTGTGTGTGTGTTTGTATATCAATCAAATCTCAAAATGTGTGTGTGTGTGTGTGTGTGTGTGTGTGTGTGTGTGTGTGTGTGTGTGTGTGTGTGTGTGTGTGTGTGTGTGTGTGTGTGTGCGTGTGTGTGTCAGCTACTTGGGCAGGGACATGAAGCACTGGTTGGACAGAGAGGGTGCTGGAGGTTTTGGCTTGGCCACTCAGCTGAGATCTCAACACTATAGCTGTGCCAGTGGGTAGTCTTACTGGGGATCTGAAGAAAGGAGGAGAAACCAGCTGCAGACTGACTATGATCTCTGTGTGCTCTTAAGAGAAATTGTACTTTACTGTGTGTGTACTTGTCATCCTCCCAATGTGTATGTTCCCCACTATTGCCAGTGTTGAGGATTGAGACTCCTTGATTACTGGGCCAGTGCATGGGCATCAGACAAATATATTCATTTCTTCAAACCATTGTTTTCTCCCTGGCATATTAGTATACACATAAATCAGTATTAATCTCATACATTTTTGATTCAGTCTCATCATATATTAGTACTCTTCCTTGTACTACTATACTTACATTTAGAATTCTTGTTTCTTCATTTTTATAAGAATTCCTAATCCAGATCAAGTCTCATTTCTTACCAGCCAAACAATCCCCCCATACATTTTGCTTTTTTGTTACATCTGGTATTATGTAAGAAAAATGTCAATTTTTATTTTTATACCATCCTACAACCGCCAAACCTCTTATAGAATTTCTAATGCTACTTACATTGAATGCTAAAATTTTTATATAATTTTCCTGTTTTTGTAAGTCTTTTAGTTACAGATCTTATTTTTATCTTCCTTCTCCCAACTCTTGCACCAGCTGATTTTTCACTATCTTGTTCTTGTTCTTCTCCTGTCTCCATTTCTTTCTCTTTTTCCTCTTTGCTTTCTAAAATTGCAAATCTGTTCTCTTTCTGTGTATTAATAACTTTAGTTTGAACTATCTATTTTCTGACCACCTCTTCATTGTTTAATCTTTCTTCAGTACCCACTGCCCCCATACCACCTTCTCTTTCAACACCTTCTGTAGGAATATTTTCTTCTGTTTGTTTTTCTCTTGAGGTTTCTTCTACATATTTTCTTTCCTTTTCTAATATGGGACAGTCAAACTAGAACTACATATGTACTAACATTACTTTTGAAGGGTGTTAATAAAATAGTTGCACTGACTATAAGGTATAGCATATTCCATATCTGTCAGTCTTTATTAAATTTGATAATCCACACAAAACACCGAATCCGGCACACTGATCCCAATAAAGGCCAGGAAGTCACTCCGATCTTAATAAAAAGTAAAAAACTTTTAATATACGAAAAAGCAATCTGCATTAAGAGCTTTCATTCCACACAGGGAACTTCATTAAATGCTTGTAAAACAAATACTGCCATTAAAATAATACCAACAATTAAGTAATACAACAAACCTGTTGGTTCCTGAACTAATAATATTCAATTAAATTCAACTAAAGGGATTTCAATTAGGTATTTCAATTAGGGCCTATATTAAATCAGTGAACGCTTAAAAAAGCGAACGCTGATTTATCGACCCCATGTAAGCGAAACCTTACAGTCCTGAACAGTTAGAACAGTGATTCGCTGTTCCAAAAAAAAAAACAAAACCTTTAAAACATTACATAAAGTGGGGGGCATCGCCCCCCACACCAACCTGGGGGACTGTGCCCCTACACCCCCCCATTTAAATATACCAAGTCCAAGATCGCACTACAGTGAAGAAAATGGCAAAATAACGAAGGCGGACAAGCGATTTCTTTCCCAGGGAAAGAATTTGCTTGTATGCCATTTCGGTATTTTGCCATTTTGCTCAAGTTCGATCAAGGCGCATTCGAAAGAATGCATCTTCAATCATATACTAGGGAACTTTCATTTAGGTACTTCCAACTTGCCCACCCAAAAAGACATTATGTGAAAGTATAAAATGTAGAAATATATAGAAAATATATATATAAAAAATCTAATATATACATTATACTACATACTATAAATATAACTTAATATATAAATACAACTCAATAATAACAGTATAACACTAATGGGATCTAAAATCATCCCTTGGTTACAAGAATCTTCTCTTAAGAGCAGGTACTATGGAGTAATGTTCACTGAAACCTGGGGAGGAGCACGCCTCTAGTCTCAACTGCCACATAAGCCCACTATACTCTAAGTTATTTTCCCAGTCACCACCTCTGTAAAAGTTTTTAACCTGTTCCAAAACCGAAAACTTAAAACAGAATTCGGAACATATTAGGGAATATATAATATACATTTTGGATTTTTAAACATATATTCAGTAATGAATTAGATATCAATTTTCTCCAAGCAGAGAACTGATTCTGAATAATTTATTTTATTTATAAGGGTTCTGGCATTTAGCAAAGCTGCCTTCATCTCTGATTTTACATCATGAGTGCTTTTGAAGTTTTTTATTGTGTTCTGTTTTAAAATTTGAAGAGGTCTAAAAGAGACATTGTGGGACATAAACATTCCTCTTTAGTACTTGTATCTGCCGGGTACAGAGTACTCAGACTGATTGTACATCTTTATCTCCAGGCAGAACAGATAAGGAGCCCTCTGTCTGTGACACCATTTCTTTAGCTAAAGACTGAAGGGCAGCAGTTTCTTCTGATATGCATGTGATAATGAAGAGATAGAACTATTCTGTTAAACAGATGTATTGTCCCTTGTTTACTAGGCTATTTGATAATCCCCATTTTATCATGGACTTGGCATAATGATTAAGGTCTTTACCTCATAGATGCAATGCACAGGGTTTGGTTCTGCCCTTTAATTATTGGCTAGGCTTAAAATGGCCCCTCAGGGCAGGTAGCCTGGTATTCACCTATAAGAAAAACAGACATGGTTAGATTTGTTTCACTATAGTGTGAACAGTTGCTATGTTGAGATGTGGTCCTAGGTAGACAGGACACTGTCACATGCACCTTGCACAGTCCAGTAATGCATGTGGCTGTTTTACACACGTCAATTACCAATGACTGAGATGATTTGCAGTTTTCTAGGTCACAGTGGCTGCATTATGGATTTTTGAGTCTGGGTCAGTTCAAACAAAGGGTTAGAGCTGAAGATAATGAACTGTCTAACAAATGGGAGTGTTCTTTACATGGTAGTGGGGTAATGGCTTTAACTGAAGATTCAGTAAGGGTTAAAGTTAGGGTATTGGAGTGCCAACAAATTATATGAACGAGAAGGTAATTTAAGTTTACTTTAAGTGAAGTCACTAACAGTATGACTATGTAGTAATTGCTAGTCGAAGCAAATATAATGAGAGAAGGAGGGACTTCTAATGTTAGCTTAACCTCTAGGCTTAAGAATACAACCAGGTTTGGAGAGTATTTGGGGTTTGTACATCTGATAATGAGAGGCATTGTTAGTAAAAAATCACAGGTACTGAATTCTAGTTGTAAATCTATTTTAAACAAATACTCCTGTGCAACGCAGACGTTTGTACTTCTCTCATTAAACATATCGTCTACCCAGGTAATATGCAAGGATATCTCACCTAGAATATAATAAAATGGAGGAGTTAAGTTACTATCATTGGTAAAAATCAGCACTGTCCTTAATTTTAATCTGTTATGGGTTATTTATGAAAAGATGTGTTTAGGTGTTTAGATTTTCATGCCCTTTCTGATATTGTATTGCATAAATTATGTCTTACATATAATACACATGGCAAGGAGAAGCTGTAGTTGTGAAAAGTTTAAATATACATTATGACGTTCAAAAAAGGCACGGGTTTGTGAATGAACAACTTCCTGAGCTTCTTTGTGCACAATCAATACACAAATCTGGCTGAATTTAATGAGTATCCATGCAATTTTATTGGAGATGTAAAAATATAAATAGGCCGCAATGGATCCTTGACTTGAATCTAATGAGAAGAACTTTTTTCCAAGTATCATTTAATCCTTGTAACACAACATGACATGCTCATTCTGATTTTCTTATCAAATACTCTCCTTATGCTATTTTCAAAATGTAGCACACTGGGCAGCAAATAGTTTATTTTCTTTTGCAGCAACTTGATCTGCCACAGCACATTTAAACTACCTTTTGAAATTTGTGTTTTTTTGCTCTTTTGCTCTGAAGTGGATATAATAATCCAAATACATTGTCCTTTTAAAATCTACTAATCTGTTACTTGTTGTTGTCATTTAGTTCTTTAAATGTTTTGTGAACTTTGAATCTGTGTATATGGGCTCCTAGAAATATGGTTCTGTTTCATACATTTTGTTGATATCACTGAGAAATTGAAGGCCATATGACACCCTTAATAGGCGGAAGGTATATAATATATTAGTATTTTGGTTCTGCAACGTAAAAATAATAGATGCCCTTCCCCTAAACATATGTATACTATAGAGGGATCATTCTTACTGCAAATGCTATAATTATTGCAGTTTGATTTGCTGAGTAGGAATTCTTACTCAAAGCTAGTCTAGCAACATTAAATGATATTTGCAGTCACACTGGAAATAAGCTGCCCACAGGAATTAAACCCACAGCTGTAACCACTGATTATCATTTGGAAATGTTTGTGATCATGTGTCTGAACACAGGATTCAGTGCTCTCAAGTTAGTGGTGAAGCATTTCATTTTCACAATATCACTATATTGATATTAAACTAATGGATTACTGAAAACATTAGACACGCACACACACACACACACACACACACACACACACACACACACACACACACACACACACACACACACACACACACACACACACACATATGCGCACACTCGCACAACTCTTGTCCTGTATCAAGTAATGGGCACCTAACCATTATTTGCATCTTGTTCTGAATGTGATTATTTTTCCCTAAGTGGAATTTAAGGTAATTTTCATTTTGAAATTATGTGGAGAAGAAGAAACTTGTGGGGAGAGGGTAAAACGTAAGTTTGAAAAGGCCGACACATGGTTAACTATGCTTGACATACTTTAGGCCTGTTTGCCTGTCTGACAGAGGTGGGTTGGAGAGCTGTCATTTTAGTAGAAGTAATGACATATGGTTTCTCAAAGCAAAAAGCTACTGGCCTTATAAAACTCAACAGTCAGCTGTTGATCATTTATAGAGCTGCTCGTAGTTGGTCTCTAAAGTTGTCTCTGTGCATTTGAAATCTAAGACTTTTTGACCGAACAATGGATAAAAATTAATTTAAAGAAATATCTACAAACAAACTGAATAGATTTGTAATATATCACCATTACTTGATATTTTATGCTATTCTAATACATCAGAATCCTTATAAGTGTTGCTTTTGTATTTACATATGCTACTCCATACTTCCCAAATGGTTTACTATCAAAATGTGGAATGGCACTTACGTGAAACTGGGATGGTCGAATGCTGATTTCAGATTACAAGGAAGAATGTGTAGTTTTCTCCAAGACAGATATCATTCTTTATTCATGTTGTTTTTGGTTAACTGAATTTTGCTGCATTATTTCCTGTTTGGAATAAAATACTTCTTCACATACTGAGTGGTGTCTGTGGGCCTGAGATGATCATTGTGCTTATGCTCAATGTGGGGCCATGAATAACCACTGATGTACCAGATGTGAAAGTATTTTTTCATATCTGATCCTCCCTGTTGCATCACACTACCTTGGCCCATGGTGACATAGTGTTTAAGAGAGGATGTCATTCTCTACAGATGTAAGATGTTGTACTTTCTACTCTTTCTATCCAGAGCAGGCATAATGCAAAAATATATACACACACACACACACACACACACACACACACACACACACACACACACATGCAAATATATACATATAGGTTCATAGGTTCATAGGTAGGTACTAGGCTATCTGTCTGAAGGCATTTATAAGCCTAGCCAGAATGTGTTGGCTTTCGCTGTCCCCTTAGATTAGTTCCCTGTGCCTCTGTCCAGCAGAGCCATTGAAGTGATCCCTGGGGTAAACTTTCTGTTTCCCATCCACACGTCAAGGTTTCTCTTGAAGAGGGCTAGCGAGGAGCTCTGCTTAATGTAGATTGGAATCTTGTTCCAGAGCATGGGAAGTCTCTGGGACAGGAATCTATCCCTCCAGCACATCCTATTTATTGTGGTGATGTTTAGATCCCTGGAGCGTGTGGCTCGAGGGGATATGGTTTTCTTTAGGTGGAGCATGTCCATCAATTCTGGGTTGGACATGGCCTTGTATGTCAGGCAGAGATCACCTCTGAGTAGGCGGTATGCAACCGAGTACAGCTGGAGTTTCTTCAGTCAAGCTGCATAGGGCATCTGCTTGAGGCCAGTGATCCTCTTGGTGAGATACTTCTGTGGTCTTTCCAGTTGTTGCAGGTGTCTTGTAAGGTACATCCCAAATGGGGCATTGTACTCTATGATGGGTCTGATGAGTGATGCATAGAGGGGCCCAATGACCTCTTTTGATCTGGATGCAAACCCTTTTGTGATTAGGTGGGCCACATAGAAGGATTTTCTAACCACTTTGGCAATGTGATTATCAAAGGAGAGGTTACTATCTACTTGGGTCCCCAGATCCATTATTACGTCTTCTGTATTTAGGGGGCAGCCACCAATGTGGTAGATTGTGGGTACTTTGTTTTTTCCAAAGGGGATGACTAAGCACTTTTTGGCATTTAGCTTGAGGCCATGGTTTTGACACCAGGTATCTGTCTCAGTGAGACCCTTTTGGAGGATGTCTGTGTCAGCTGGAGAGTCAATTATAGCCCCTAGTTTGCAGTTGTCTGCAAACTTGGTCAGCCATAGTCCTCCTGTGCTTGCCTGTACCTCTGAGAAGTATATGCCAAACAGGAGGGGTCCTAGGACTGTGCCCTGGGGAACACCACTTGTAACTGGTTTAGAGTCAGACCTAGCTCCCACAACTCTTACCATGTGGGTTCTGTCCATGAGCCAGTTGGCAATCCATCTCATGACGTAGGGGTTTATGTTCATGCTGGTGAGCTTGTCTATAATACCTGAGTAGGGAATGGTGTCAAAGGCCTTTGCAAGGTCTAGGTAGGCTGTGTGGACCACCTTTCTCTCGTCTATAGCCTTGGTAACTGTCTCAAAGAAGTCCACCAGGTTTAGGAGGCATGATCTGCCCTTAACAAAGCCGAACTGGGTAGGGTCCAGTGTTTGGAGGTTTCCAATGTCTCTGTTAATGAGATCCATGATGATGCGCTCCATAGCTTTGCAGACCAAGCTAGTCAGGCATATAGGGCGATAATTCCCGGGGTCCGTTGTGGCTCCACTTTTGTGGAGTGGAATAACCGTTACTGTGTGCCACTCTGTGGGCACATAGCCTGTGGAGAGGCTGAGTTTAAACAGTGTGTTTAGGTGAGGGGTTAGTTCATCTTTGAGCTCGTGTAGGACGCAGCCTGGGACACTGTCCAGTCCCATTGATGCTGTGTTTTTGGCTTTGGAGAGGGCTGTTTTAACCTGAGTGCCTGTGATTTTAGGGGCACTACATTCTTCTGGTATAGTTATCGGCCCTTTTGGGGGTGAGAGGGGGGTGAAGTTTGCACTGAACCTGTCTGCCAGGATGTTGGCTATATTGGTCAGTTCAATGTATTTTGTGCCATTCTGCACTAACTCCGAGCAGATCTGAGAATTGCCATTTAGATTCTTGACATAGCTAAAGAATGTCTTGTGGTTATCTTTGGAGTTCATGGCAATTTTTCTTTTGAAGCTAATCTTGGATGATTTTATGAGGGAACGTAGTTTCTTGCTGATACTGATCAGGGATATCTTCCCTTCTTGGGATTTTACTCTTTTCTGTACTAGTTTCCTCCTTCTATTGTATAGCTTGTTTATGGCGGGGGTCCACCAGACTGGTTTCCTTTTCTTGGAGGAGTGAGTCTTGGTTTTGTTGGAGATAGCACGATCCATGCATTCTTGTAGGTGCCCATAGAGTGCATTAATTAAGGATTTTGCAGCTTGGACAGCAATTATCCTTTAGCATGAGGGCTTTGAAACTTCCCACCTCAGTCTTAAGTAACGTGAGGTTTGCTTTTGAAATGTTTTTCACGGTGGTTTCTTTGACCGGGGTGGTGGCAGAATGTAGATATCCAGAGTGATAAGTTTATGGTCAGATCTAACCAGCGAGGGGTTGACCTCCGGTGTGGAACACCGGTCGCCCATGTTGGTGATGACCAGGTCCAATATGTTGTCACCTCTGGTGGGGGTGTTGACCAGTTGATCCAGGGCATTTGAGTTTATAAATTCAAGGAAATGTTGGGCAAGGGAGTTTGGACTTGAGTAGCTCTCCAAGTTAATGTTTGGGTAATTGAAATCACCCAATATCAGGGTGTTTGGTAGGACCTTTATGTTTCCCAGTGTTTCCAGGAATGTGGAGTGGGGGTCCTGGGACATGGTGGGTGATCTGTAGCAAGCTATAATTTGAATAGCAGTTTTGCCCATTGTTAATTGCACATGGATGATCTCTGAAGCATCGTGCTGTGCCACTAACCTGGAGGTGTGGGTATCCTTGATGAATATGGATACTCCCCCACCTTTTGTATTTCGGTCTGGGTTTTGTGGCTGAAATGTATGGTATGAGTTGTAGCCTGGTAGTGCTGGGGTGCTCTTTGGATCCTTAAACCAGGTTTCTGTTACTGCACATATATCAATTTTCTCCATGCTGAGGAGTGCCTCATGTGTGTGCATTTTGAGGTTTAGATTTCTGGCATTGAATAGCATTACCATCAGTTTTTTGCTACTTGTGCTATTTACGGCGGTGGGTTTGTCTTTTGAGATTTGCCTAAAAAAGGCACTATGGGGGTGGCAAGAGCCTTGGCCAATATTCGAAAGCCTAAGGGTGACAGGTGCAAGCCGTCTCTAGCAAAGCAGTGTGGCATGTCTAGCATGTCATCACAGGCTGACAGACACTGGATTCCCTTTGAATGACACCAGAAGCTTAGCCGATTGTTGAAATTGATACTTTTTTCTCTATACCGTGGTATCATTCTTGGTGAGGGCAGGATGCTACTCAGGATCAGGGTTATACCGGCCTGGGCTATGTGATCAGAGAGCTCCTCCATGTCTCTTTTCATGTAGTCCAGGGAGGTACGGCTCAGGTCATTCACACCAACATGGACAATGATGTTCTGGAGTGATCTGAGTGCTTGTGTTATGTGGCGGATCCTGGCACCTGACAGGCAGCTAACAATAACCTTCTCCTTGTTCAACCTAGTGAGTGGGATGTCGGTGTGCCTGACTATAGAGTCACCTATTACTAGTGTGTTGGGTATGTTATTTTGCCTTAAGGGCTGTGATTGTGTGGCACACTGGTTTTGTGAAGTGTGTGTTTCATGGTTTGTGTTGGGGGGTGGTGGTTGCTTGGATGTCTGCTTTGGAGGTCTCTGTTGCTTCTGCAGATTTTAATTTAGAGCCTCCGAGTATGTTTTCTTGTATTTATGTGTGTTTTTTGCCAGTGCTGGTTTCATAGGTCTATGTGAGACTGGTGGTGTGATGCATGTAATTCCCTTCTCCTCTTGACTGCCTGGTCCAGTCTTGGGTTCAGAGAGCTTAGCCTCCAGTTTGGCTGTATAATTGCATCTCTCGCATGTATTAGTGTTTGGTGGAAGGAGGAGAGAGTTGCATGTGTACATGAGGCAATTATAACATTGCCTCAAAATTCCCAGATTCACCAGTTGGACCAGAGAGTACATCTGAAACTGTCCTTTGGACATGCCTGGATAGGTACAGTGAACTGTTTTATTGATTGGCTGGTAAGGTTGAATAGACAGCCTGGTCCTTCTCTACAGTATAGGGGGATCAAGTGCTAAGGTTTATTATTGCTTGCTATGAGTTTTGAGCAAGTGCCGGTATGAGAAGTGAATGGTTTGAGTGCTTAAGTTGAAAGTTTGTCTATTTCCAAGAGAAAAATTGAAGAGTAGACTTTGTGGAGCCAGGGATATACCCTAGCTAACAGGCGCTGCCAGGTGTGCAAAACCGCGCAAATGTGGGTTTTATAGCAGGGAAATGAAAGAGATAGAAATTAGCCCAAAATGGACAATAAACTACTAATTTCTGGGCTGAAACCACTCCTCCAGGGACAGATAGGCTGCTCAAAGCTCCCTCTTTCACAATGCACAGAGAAACTTCCTTCTATCTAAGTAAGGTATGGGCAAACACAGAAACTTGCAACACAGCCCTGAATTCAGCACTAACCTGAAAACTGGACTATACTTAGGAAGGCCGGAAAACAAGTATATTCTTTTTGTTTTTTTTGTTTTTTCAGAAAATAAAGCAGATACAATAAAAAAAACACTTTAAATGCACAGAAATGGCTATCACAATTGAGTGTGTTGCCTACAACAGTTAAACAGATAATTTAAACACAAAAACAACTTTGTTAAAGTGCAGGCAGTAAAATAAGTACAATATGTAACTGAAACAAGCTTCTTAAATCACAGAAACTCTAGAAAATTGGCGTTTTAGACGGAATTAGCTAAATGCAGCAGGAAAATGCAGAAACATTATACTTAATAACTCCAAAGTCTCTCTTTTGTCTCTCTGCTGCTGTAGAACTCTGCAGGGCACCAGGTAGGAGCTTGCTGAGCTGTATACTAGCACAAAAACCTTGCAAATGCAGGTTTTATAGCAGGGAAATGAAAGAGATAGAAATTAGCCCAAAATGGCCAATAAACTACTAATGTCTGGGCTAAAACCATTCCTCCAGGGACAGATAGGCTGCTCAAAGCTCCCTCTCTCACAGTGAACAGAGAAACTTCCTTCTATCCAAATAAGGTATGGGCAAACACAGAAACTTGTAACAGCCCTGAATTCAGCACTAACCTGAAAACTGGACTATACTAGCTTAGAAAGGCGGGAAAACAAGCATTTTTTTTTTCAGAAAATAAAGCAGATACAATAAAAAAACACTTTAAATGCATAGAAATGGCTATCACACTTGAGTGTGTAGCCTACAACAGTTAAACAGATAATTTAAACACAAAAATGACTTTGTTAAAGTGCAGGCAGTAAAATAAGTACAATATGTAGCTGAAACAAGCTTTTTAAATCACAGAAATGCTAGCAAATCGGCATTTTAGGTGGAATTAGTTAAAGCCAGCAAGAAAATGCAGAAAAATGATAC
Source organism: Protopterus annectens (assembly GCF_019279795.1). Lineage (NCBI taxonomy): Eukaryota > Metazoa > Chordata > Ceratodontiformes > Protopteridae > Protopterus > Protopterus annectens. The sequence goes on from NC_056743.1 coordinate 1,579,767,253, forward strand.
TTAATCACTCCAAAGTCTCTCTTTTGTCCCTCTGCTGCTGTATCTATCTATCTATCTATATATATATATATATATTTATATATATATATATATATATATATATATATATATATATATATATATGTATATATATATATAGATACACACACACACACACACACACACACACACACACATACATATGCATATATACATATATATGGGTCTATGTCAGAAGATCGAATTTTCAGAAACTTGAAATTCATATAGTCGAGATCATATGATTGAGTTTCTGAAAACTCGAACTTCCAAAAAAAACCAGAAAAAAACACAAAATTTACCTTTTTTACATTTTTGCAGGGGGGGGGGACTCTGCTCTGCACCACCCATGCAGGGGACTGTTACCCATACACCTGCTGCAAATTATGTATATGAACTCCAAGATCACACTACAGTAGGTAAAAGGGTGAATTTCTTGATTCTCACTGTATCACAATCTCCATTCAGATGTTTTGGGTTTTCAAAAACTTGACCATATAGTCTTGACCATATGAATTTCTAGTCTGTGAAAACTCAATCTTCTGGTATGGACCCATATAAATATATATATATAGATATATATATATATATATATATATATATATATATATATATATATATATATATGTGTGTGTGTGTGTGTGTGTGTATATATATATATATATATATATATATATATATATGTATACATATGTATACACACGTGTGTGTGTGTGTGTGTGTGTGTGTGTGTGTGTGTGTGTGTGGATTAGTACTTCTATATAAATCTACTCTCATAGCTGTGTTGCTAGCAATAACACAATCTCCTTAAACTTTGCCTAAATGGTAGTCTTTCCAGGCAGCTCACATACTAGCAGATCCAATGATCTCCCACTGTTAGGGAATAAATAGGTCAAAGTCCTTTGAAGATGGGTTTGATGGTTGGCAAGACAGAGGGGAAAGCATTAAAACATAAATCTTCTGCTTTAAGCTATTTTATATGATCTACAGTTCATGTCCATTCCAAGTCTCTCAAAAGAAAGTACTAATTTCCTATGCCTTGGATCTCCAGCTCACATCAAGCTGGCTTACAACACCAAGGCTCATCCACAAACAGGCCGTTGGTTCTCCTTGAATAAAAGAACTTCCACATACATTTTTCTGGTTCTCCTTTACACAGACCCAGAGGCAGGATCCCATTTTCCCTTTGAGTACATCCCTGGGCAGGATCCCATTTTCCCTTTGAGTACATTCATGACAGGTTCCTATTTTCCCTTTGAATATATCCATGGACAGGTTCCTATTTTCCCTTTGAGTACATTGACAGGCAGGATCCCATTTTCCCTTTGAGTACATCCCTGGGCAGGATCCCATTTTCCCTTTGAGTACATTCATGACAGGTTCCTATTTTCCCTTTGAATATATCCACGGACAGGTTCCTATTTTCCCTTTGATTACATCCACAGGCAGGATCCCATTTTCCCTTTGAGTATATCCCTGGGCAGGATCCCATTTTCTCTTTGAATACATCCATGGGGAGGATCCTGTTTTTCCTTTGAATCATCCACAGGCAGGATCCCATTTTCCCTTTGAGTACATCCCTGGGCAGGATCCCATTTTCTCTTTGAATACATCCATGGGGAGGATCCTGTTTTCCCTTTGGGCACATCAACGAGCAGAATCCAGTTTTCCTTTTGAGTACATCCATGGGCAGGCTCCTTTTTTCCCTTTGAGAACATCCATTGCAGGTTCTTGTTTTCCCTTTGAGTACATCCATGGGTAGGATTTGTTTTTCCCTTTCAGTATATCCACAGACAAGTTCCTGTTTTTCTTTTTGAGTACATCCATAGGCAGGTTCCTGTTTTCCCTTTTAGTACATCCATGGACAGGTTCCTAGTACTCAAAAACTTGTTCTGGTCAAGATTAGCCCAAGAGTCACCATTCTTGATTACAAATCCCTCTCTGTGATGGTGAAACATCTGTAATGTTATGGATGCTCAGCCCTTATTTAGACCATAGCTTTTTAGGTGTTCTGCATTACTTATGCTGTTATGTGCTTTTGGTACCAAATTACACTGATTGTGTAAGGAACTGTTGTTTTTTTTCGTAATATATAGAATTCACAATACATCAAAATAACATTTCTGGCCTATTAAATAGCCATGATATCATAATATATAAAGTGTTGCACATCACAGTATTTACTTACTAAATCTCACATAGACATAAGGTGACAGTGCTGAGCTTTTTTATCTGCAGAAAAATCACCCAGTACCACTCACGGTAAACATTTCTGGAGTATGTTTTACTACTTAACACAAAACAAAACTAGTCAGACACACTGAATACTTACTACATTAAAACATGTTGAAATAGTTGTAAAAATATTACCAAAAGTGCAAACCAAAACTATGGATAATAATGGCTGCTTATCATTATAAAAACCTAAATAATCAAATAATGGTGAGATCACTAAAACAAAAACTCAAACTATACTTTATTAAAAAGCACTATACAAATGATAGGTGCCTTTGTCCTTAAAATGGACCACATCACACTGTGACAAACATACTTATGAATTAACTTAAATGTATAACTTAATTTAACTCATAAGTCATATGACAACATAGTTTCATAGTTTCATGATTTCTTACTAGGTTATTAACCATGAAAGATCTTTAGAAGCCTAGTCATATATTCCCATGAAGTTTTTGGTCCTTGCTATTTAAATATTAATAACCCATAGCATGCAGAACATTTACATGTTATCCCATTCACTTAATTAATGCTTCAAGGGATTGGGTTTTAAATATACTTTAAAATTTTCACTTTCATTTTCCCTTGCACAGAAATGCAATAAAAACTGTCATCAATTTTCTTTCTTTTTTAACAATTCTTCCAGGTATCTTTCCAAAAAAAAGTTATCTGTTTGATTATAACTAATTAAAAAAAATGCTTGACAACCTCCTAATACAAGGTATTTTATCATCCCTATTCTCCACATATGTTCATAAATTCTCTTCTGCAATTTTCCTGCTGTTCTACTAATATAAAATGACGAACATTTCATAGTTAATCCTGCATAAATGTTTTGTGATAAACATGCAAAAATACTTGGTGTCTTAATCAGTTTTGCATTAAGCAATATTTCATCTTTCTCAGTATACAGATATTGGCACTGACTGCATCTACCACATTTTGCACACCACATGTTTTTTTAAACAGCGGTTTTACAATAAATCTTTAAGTGTTTTACCCCATGCATAAACAAAATGAGGTTCTATATCAACCACTTCACTTATACAAGAAAAACATTTTCATAATTTCAAGTTAGACTTTAGAATTTATGTAGTTCAATGACTATCAATCTGAATGTCTTAGCTTCATAGTCATTATTCTGTCCTGAATTCCCTCTGGACCTGTTGCCTTATTCTGTACTGCTATACTCACAGGTGGGTAGTTGTCTTTCCTGTTTACATGGATATTATTTGCCTTCCCAAACATCATATTCCATTGATATCTCACAAAAATTACTCTTTAGTTTCAAAGCCTCAACCAAAAAAGGCAACCTCCATTTGTCTCAATCTCCTTGCTCAGTTGGCATTTAAAAATATATCCTTTCAGTGTAGTAGCATGCAGGTTCCTATACAAGTGGTTGTTGAAATGAAAGTCCTCAAACATCATTTGCCAAAACAAAAGTTGTAGAGGAACATAATTTTAATCATTTTCCATAGGAAAGCATTGCTGATGTGATTTCTAAGTGAGCATCATCAATGATTCCCTTGGGAGATTTCTGAGTTGGCACAACTATGGACTTGGGTTATTTAAGTGTGTGGAGCTTGCAAGAAATACTTAACTTTTTTCACCCTTCTGTGTTTCAGACATTATTTTTCTGCAGTTTTAATGCTTATGGTTTTGCACCCTGTCAATCCATAGTAGAACAACTTCAGACACTACAGTTCTACAGGGTAGGCAGGTGAAATCCATCTGTTCCATATGGGGAGTGAATGATTGTATTTTTCTTTTTTCTTGAGGAGTGATCTTGTCAGCTGCATTTAATTCCTGAACTTTATGACTTACTTAAGTTTGGATGAACAAGCTGGATAATTGTGTTTATAAGAGAGGGTGGCTTAATGGCTAAGGTGTTTGCCTTACAAACACAAGGTGCAGGGTTTGAGTCTCACAAGGGATAATTGGCTAGGCTTAAAATGGCTCGCAAGGGCAGTTAGCTTAGTACTAAATTATGAACTATGAACTATGAAGAGAGGACAGGAAGAAAACAAAATCTAAGTTACTGTGAAAAAATGTCAATGGGAAGACAGTTCACTAAGGAAGAGGAGTAATGGACTAACAGAATAAAGAAGGTTCCAGCTAAAAAAAAGTTCAACTTTATACCAGATTTTTACCTCATATTTTTGATCTGTTTCTCATAAAATTGCTGCTTTCTGGCAAATCATTGGGGACTGAAGTCTTAAAGTAATGGGAGACATTTGAGTTATAGACTCCATACCCTTCAGAAAATTCATACTAATGCTAAATATGTTATTCTATCAACTTTCTATGTTTGTAAGAGCAATATTTAAAAAGTGCCCCTATTTTTGTGCTTTTGTCCCTCTATTATTTATGGCTTTATCCAGATTTCTAGCTTTTAGAGTTTGAAAGGTATGCAGCTGATGCATGCAGCTTGCCCAACTGCTTCTCTTTCTCTCGGTTGTACTGTGTCCAGGCACACAATGATTTAGGACTAGCAGCATGTTAGTTAGGATGGTGAAACAACACACCAACTTGAAATTTAAATCAGGATGTCCTGGACAAATCTGGAGACTTCAGAGAGTTGTCTGCCCACCTAACATTTATTGTACAATTGCAAAAATTATACTTAAAGTTGACCTTAATGCAACAAAGCACTTCTTCATCCTGTACTGCTTTACTAATGTGTACTAATCCTAACCTTACCCCTAATCCCGGCCCTGTACCCTACTTTAGAAAAAAACTTCCCATAACACTACCACTACAGAAGACACTTAAACACACACCTGATACAAAACAAAACAAAGCACACACAATACTAAACCTATCCCCTTCTCCAGCCCTTAGTCTACCCCTACTCTCTCCCTCTATCTGTCTCTCCAACCTCCTAATCCAAAAACTATTACTATCACCAAAGCTTTGGCATTAACATTCCAAGCACACACACTAACCTTCCAGTGACATGAAAAACATCACAAACAACAGCAGAAATGCACAAAACTATCTATCCACATCCTAAATACTTGCATACACATACTCTCCCAGCCCCTAATATCAACATTTCTGGTGTAAACAAAAACTTTTGACACTGGAGTGTAAAACAACCATTTCCTTTCACAATCAAACCTCCTCTGTTGTACGTCCACAGCACACATACACAATTCTAATCCAGCGAGTGCCCATTCAACTGTATTACCACAGTATAATCATATATATACAACTAACCCACAATTGCTCAAATTTCTATTCAGACATTATGCACTTTGCTATTTTTAAACTCACTTACATACCTTTGCATTACAACACTCTTCCTAGACTATATTGAACAGCCAAACTGTATCTTCTTTTATCCATCTTTCCCTTATTTGTGCATTATTTATTGTCCTCCATGATTGCTTAGATCTCCACTTTTCTTGTTGCTCCTATTTCAACTTTCAGCCATCTTGTACCTATAGAAAGCTCTTCTCCTTCTTTTCTACATTGTCTTTCCCTTATTGTTTTCTCCATCATGGCTGAATAACACAGACAGCCTGCTTTTTCTAGGCCAAAACTATTCTGGTACTCATCAGATCACCTGGATTGGCTTACGTCTTCATTCTTATACATTTTTTATTTTACATACTCAGTTTTTTTCATAGCCTTATTTTTTTCTCCCATTTTTTCGGGCAGCACCTCATAACCTAGTTCCTCCAATTTCCTTATCCGTTTCAGTCTTTCCAGCTTATGTCACCTTCTAAGTGCTTCCTCAAATCTGCTTTCTTCTCTGTTATACGCACTTTTCTCTTGTTTCTTTTGTTCATTCTTGTCTCATTCCACCCATTAAAAGCTAGGATTAACTATCTCCTTATTCTTTGAAGAATGTTTATTACCAGTGCATGTCTCCTAAAACATGGTATTTCCCATCCTTCTGCCTTTTTATCAAATTATAACTTAATTTTGTTAATCCTGTTCTTCAGTTCTTAACATACAAATTTATCACATATCATTTACTAAGAAGTGTGTCCTGTGGAGCTTATTGCACGTCCTAATAGGTACATCTCCAAAGCTACAATCGTCATTCTCAAAATGTTTATTATTTTTCCATATACGTCATCTACTTGACCATTTATCTTATAGATTCCTGACTTTATTCTATAGGAACAACTGAGTTTCTTCTTGGGCCCTTAAGCACAAGAAAACGTCTCCAGATATTTGTCTCCTCCTCCTTCTGACCTTCATATTCAACTTTCTCCTTTTGTGCAGCTACTTATCCTTACCTTCCCTGATTTCTTAGGGTGATATTGTAACCCAGATTTGTTAATGAATTTTTCTAAATATATCCAGGATAAATAGAAATTGCTCATCTTTCGTTTTCTGATAAGACCATGCAATAATCAGCAAATAGATTAAAACATTTGGGTACTTACGTATTATCGCAACCAGATTTACAAAGTCCCGTAATTTGTGAAGTTTTCAAGAAACCATGTCTGTTAACCTAACAAGGGGTGTCTAGTATTGTGTCAGATTATTTTTCATGCAGGAACAGGAATAACAGTAACCTATACACCTGACAGCTGCTTCTCAGTTGTCCTGAATGTTGCAAGTCATGAAAGTCACCACATTCCCAACAAGACAAGGAGTTGGGAACATGGTTACTTGACATAAAGTGACTCACTTATTTTGGAAGCTTCTTTTTCAGGTATCTGATCAGTTGTTACACACCACTGTTACAGTCCAGTCTCTCAGAACGCATGTTAATTCACTCTTAACTCCGAAGTACTTAGTTAAAAATTTAGTTGCTTTGTGAAGATTTACAGACCTCAGTCCCTGACTTTTTTTCTGTAATGATATTTAGTTGCTGTTTATGACACTGCACTTGCTAAATGCTTTACTGGCTTTAAAAAACAGTAAAATACTTTTTTTTAAAACTGGTAATATACATACAACTCCATACACTGAAAAGAATTATGATCTGTAATCAGGAATGCAGACTTTGTAAAGCAGTGTGCCACTGTGGAATTCGCAGAAAACATGAGGAGCGCCATGGAGGAATACAAAATTTCACTGTTATTCATTTTGCTACCTCATACTCACTATGACTCAGTACTACTTACTTGTTTACACACCCCTTTTTAAGGTTAACATACCTGGTTTCACACAAACATAATGAATTATGGGACTTTGTAAATCTGGCTGCGATAATATGTAAGTACCAGCAGTTGTCCCTGGATATTTCTTCCCCCAATATTTACTTCCCTGGACCCCTGTCTAGCAGGGCGACTGACATGATCCCTGGAGTGAATTTCCTATCTCCCATCCAATCATCAAGGTTCCTTTTGAAGAGGGCCAAGGAGGAGCTCTGCTTGACATATATGGACAGTCTATTCCAGAGTATGGGGAGTCTCTGGTCAGGAACCTATCCCTCTAGCATGCCTTGCTCATTGTGATGACAAGGTTTAGATCCCCTGGAGCGTGTGGCTCTGAGGGAATGGGATTTCTTTGCATTTTGCTTTTTAGCCAATCTATAATTCTTTGGACTAACCTTTTCTTTGTCTAATAAAATTAAATCTTGTGACAAAGGGTATCATTGACCAGTACCTTTCGCCACTTTTGTTTTGGCAGATACATCACCATTCATTAAGATTTGAATCACTGGATCATTGTATAGGATCCTAACTCCTTGCACCCAGCTTCCTTTTCTTAACACCTGTTTGATAGCACTGACTATAAATCTCCAGCTAACTGTGTTATATGTTTTTGAATGTCACTCAAGACCAGGGTTGCCAGATTTGCAGCCTGCCAGGTAGGGACAAAAAAAAAGAAGGTCTCTCATGGCAAGTGAAGACCAAAAAAAAGGTCTTCATGGCAAGTGAAGACCAAAAAAAAAAAAAGTTCCACATTAAAGAACAGTAGCTCAGTAGCTCTGCATTAAACATGGAGCTTCTCGTGTTTAATGCATTGCAGTTCCGCATTCAACACAAGCAGCTCCGTGTTTAGCGATTTTTGATTGGCCCGTATACCGGCATATGGGCCAATCAAAAATCGCTAAACACGGAGCTTCTCGTGTTTAATGCGGAACACAAGAAGCTACATGTTTAGCAATTTTTGATTGGCCCGTATGCCAGGTATGCGGGACAATCAAAAAAAAAAAAAAAACAAACAAAGCGGAGGCTGGCCGGGATTTAAACCGGCAGGGCGGGACTCGGGATCAGGCTGCTGATCTTGGGACAGTCCCACCCAAATAGGGACGTCTGGCAACCCTGCTCAAGACTATACTTGCTTGGTTCCTTCATTCTCTCTCCATCCATTCCATTAACTTTATTAACAATGTCTAAAAGCCCATAAAATATAGCTCAAAACAAGAGCAAAAGTATCAAAGGTGGAGGTGTATCCATCTTCATTAATAACAAATACACCTCAAGACTGGTCAAACAGTATGACTCCCTAGAGATACTCCAAGTCCAACTAACTGTAGGTAAAACCCCCTTCTATATCATTGTTAGCTACAGGTCCCCCACCATGAAACACAAGAACCATTCTGCCTACCTGGACCTATTTGAGTCACTCACTGTTCAGTCAAACCTTGGTCATAGGTGATTTCAACTATCCTTCCATCGATTGGGAGTCATATATGAGCACAAACACACTCGCTCTAAGGTTTCTGGATTTTGTTAATACAAATGCTCAGGAACAGATAGTCTGCACCCCCACAGGGGGTTTGAATGTCCTAGACTTGATGCTCACCAACAAAGGGGGCCTCTGCACTACTGCATATGTGTTGCCCTCCCTGGTAAGGTCTGATCATAACTCAGTCTTGCTCAATGTAACAATCATACCCAACCCCCCCCCCCAATGCAAAAGGGATGAAAAGTTTCTCCAAAGCAAACTATAGCCTCCTAAGTGACAGCATAAATAGTTTCAAATCCCCTGCTACCACTGTCAACAATGACTCCTATATAGAGGTGTACACAAATGCCCTGCATAATCACCTATACAAATGTATAGACTGTATAGAATCAGCTGTACCTGAACAGATCAAAACAAGGTCCTCACAAAAACAAGCCACCCTGGTGGACATCAAGCATAAACAGGTTATACAACAAGAGGAATAAACTAATGTCCAGGAACAAGAGGAGAACTGACTCAGCAGAGGAAGGGCACCCTCCACAGCTTGAACAAGCAAATTAGATATCTTGTAATATTCACTAAAGCCAATTATGAACTAAACTAGCATCCCTAGCTAAGGATAAATGCAAAGCATTCTGTAGCAACATCAGAAATCTAAAAGGGAAGGCCCAGTTTTGTGCCGAACTAGTAGTGGACAGTACCTCTCATGCTGACCCTGAGGACATCACCAACCTGATAGCACACAGATTTGGTGCAAACTTCACTCTCCTATCCCTACCAAACATAACCCAAAGCATACCTATCACCAGGCATCTACCTAGTATCTCCAAAAAGCAGGTCATAACTACAATCTCCATGGCCAAAAACGCAGCCTCTATGGGACTAGATAACATCCCAGGATTCTCACTAAATGGTCTAAAACAGGACTTAGTGGAACCACTTAGCACTCTCTTCAACCACAGTCTAAGTGCTGGCTTTGTTCCAGCAGAGTGGAAAACAGCAACAGTAATTCCCTTCCACAAAGAAGGTCCATTAACCGACCCTGGGAACTATAGACCCATAAGCCTAATTAGCCTTATCTGCAAGGCCATTGAGAGAATCATCACGGACCTTTCCAACAAAGACATGGGTGACTTTCAAACTCTTGACCCTACCCAATTTTACTTTGTTAAGGGTAGATCATGCTTATTAAACCCGGTGGACTTCTTTGAGAATTTCAGCAATGCCTCAGATGAAAGCAAAAGAATACATACAGCCTATCTTGATTTAGCCAAGACCTTTGACACAATTCCTCACTCAGGCATCATTGAGATACTCACCCAGCTGGGAATTAAGCCATGTGTCACTAGATGGGTAGCCAACTGGCTCACTGACAGAACGCATACAGTCAAAGTTGGGGATTCCACCTTTATCAGCAGACCAGTTACCAGTGGTGTACCACAAGGATCTGTGCTTAGCTCTCTACTGTTTGGAATATATTTCTCAGATGTCCAGGTGAAAATAGATGGCCTGTGGTGCACCAAGTTCACCAGTGACTGCAAACTGGGTGCAATCATTGAGTTCCCCAATGCTAACATACTACAAAAAGGGCTTACACAGACACATGATTGGTGCCAGAGCCACGGACTTAAACTAAATGTAAAAACATGCTTTAACATCCCTTTTAGCAAAGGGGAAGTCCCTGTAAAATACAGTATTACCAGTACCTTCCTTAGCTCAAATCCTGTGGTGAGAGATTTGGGAGCATATGTTAACAGCAACCTTAACTTTGATCACTATGTGTCCAAAGTGGTAGGGATTGTCTTCTATGTTGCACATCTCATAAGTAAGGGCATTTCATCCAGAGCCAAGGATGTCATAACTCCACTTTACTCATCCCTCATCAAATCACTAATGGAGTACAACACTCCCTTCTGTATGTACCTTTTCAGCCACCTGCAGCAGATGGAGAGAGCTCGGAGATTTCTCATGAAGAAAAGTCAAGCCCTTCAACACATGACCTACATGGACAGACTGAAGGCCCTGTCACTGTACTCATTATCTTAAAGGCTGCTGAGAGGTGATTTATGCCTGGCTAGCAGACCCTGCCCTAATGGAAATGCTGCACTTCCACAAGTCACATGGGACAAGATTCACTCGCTCTAAGGATCTTAACCTAGCCTGTGACATAAACAGAACATGCTGGAGAGGCAGATATGTCTTCCAGAGGTTGCCACTCCTCTGGAACAAACTCCCAATTCACATAAAACAGAGCCCCTCAATGAGCTTATTTAAGTGTAACTTAGACAACTGGAGGGGAGACTGTAAATTTATGATGGGGGTATCACCATTGTCCCTCTTAGATACAGAAGTCGGTGCTGAGCATAGATTTGCACTGCAAGTATAGACCATACAACTTCGTCAATAAGGGAACAAGGGTATGACATGGCTAAATAAAGGCCCTAGGACCAATAAGCTAGTAACCTGCTATGAACCTATGAACTTTAAAAGAGACCATTTGATTAGTTGCAATGATCTGTGGCAATGACATGTCTAATCTTGCTTTTAATATTCTTGATAATATTTTCGCCTCCAAACTGAATAATAGTAAGGGCCTATGTTTGATGGATCCTGTGGATCTCTTTCCCTTTTGGGAGCACCATGACTATAGCTTAAAGCGTGGTAGTTCAACAGCATCCTGTATGTAAGGCTGAGTTAAATAACTGTGTCCACACTCAGGAAATCACAAGTGTCACTACCTTATAATACTGTAATGGAATGCCTTCAGATGCCCATACCTTGCCTGATTTCAAATATTTGAAAGGGCTCTATCACCTACCCTATGGCTATAAATGTGTGAGGATTTTCTTTTTCTTCTTTCACCTCTATTGCACCTTATCACTTCTGAAATCAGACTCCTTCTGTGTCCATAATGGCATAATAACACAAGATAAAAACATTAAACACTTTCAAAATGTCATTATTGTGAAATACTCTCTCCTCCATCTTTGTTTTCATCTTTATCCACACATTTTTTCCTTTTGTCCCAAAGTTTACATACTAACATTTGTATCTGTCTCCTTTTTTCCTAAAAGCTAGTTGCTCTTCTACTTAATTAAGCCTACAACTGAGTTTCCTCCAGATCCATAATGTTTGTCTTTAGGCATATGATCTTATTATGTCTCTTTTTCACCTTATCTTCACATGTAAGATTGCAGTCTTTGAGTTACCTTCTCCTGTTTCTCAAGTTCTGTTAACTTTTCCTTTCTCCACTTGCCAGCAATCATAATTATTCTGCCCCTTCCATGCTGCGTTTACGTAATTCTTTTCCCTATAGTACATCCACCCCTCTCCTCAACTACCTACATCATCATACTCTTTAACCACAAATGTTTCTCTGATTCTTTTCACTTATCAAGGTTCCATGTCCATCTCATTTACTTTTTTCCTCCTTGTCTCATTTCATTAGCACAAAAACATGGCCAAATAATGACCTGTCTCACCTTCCAAATGTCTCCCATCATTTCCCTATCATTTTTCTATCTGCTACGGTTCTAAGTGGCTTTACTTGTGTAACTTTGTTGAGAACATATAACCTCCTGGACCTGGTCTTTCATTTTTAACTGTTCACACATCCACTATTTCTGGCTGATCCATTAGTCTGATCACTTCCCTATAATTTCTTTGGTGGGGTTCTATCTTTCTGAAAAGGTGTGTCTATTTCTGGTAGTATTGCTGAATTAAATCCTTCCAAATATCTGATACCTTCTCTTCTCATGTTGCTAATGGTCTTTGCACACTAATGTAGTAGAGAGAGTTACCTTATCTATATTTGGTCAATAATAAGGCACTATAACTATGGTCCTACTGTCTTCCAGCATGCTTGCCACCACCTGTCGCTGTTAGTCATCTTCTTAATTTCCTTAGCTTCTCAGTCTAAATGTTCTTTGATCAACATTCTTTCACCTCTGTATCTTCCTCTTTATGCACACAAATAATCCAACCATACATAACTTATTTATTTCTGTAACTTCTGAGTTTCTTTAGCTTTCATTTTTAATTCCTGAAAAAATACTTCAGATTTAAAATAAAATGTGGGGATGTGGGCATAAGCTGCCCCTCAAGATACATATGATAAGTCCATCTATTGTCTCAGTGTCACCCATCTCAGTATGGCCTCATAAGCACGTGTAGCCTTTGAGTCTTGGGCCATAGCTTACCGCCAGGCCAAATTAGTCTTAAGAGACTTGTTCTCTGCTGCTTCTGGGGCATCTGCTTCTACTCTTATGTCTCCCTCTCCTCTGAAGAGTAAAAAGAGAAAGATAGAGAGAAAGAGTGATAGTAAATAGAAGAAGAAACGATGAAAAGGAGAAGTTAAAACTTAATGAGAAGGACAGAAAAAGACTCTTTGTGTTACCTTTAGAGGGCTAGCTGGATTTGAAAGCTGCCAAATGCTTTTGGCTCCTTCCGCTTCTTCAGGAGGTTCAGCATTGGTGTAATACCAGCTCCAAACTCATTCATTGTTGGTGCTTACTTCAGATCTAACCACTTATCTTTCCACAGAGGTTCTAGTCCTCTGTCATTGAATTATAGGTGGTTCCACCTCTGGATGCCAGGGGACCTGGAGAGAGTCTGATGTGGTGGGGCATATTTCCTGCAGACTGGATAAGGTATTGGTCATTCCCCATGAACAACTCCTTTTGGAATAAATGACCCTCTGTGGATATCATTGTCATTGTTGCAGCCATGAAGAAAGAGATCTCTGTGGAGATCACATCAGTTAATCCCCTAAACAGGGAGTCATGGGCATTGGACTAGTTCAGTTACTGCACTTATGCTTCAGTCATGTTTGCCCTTCATGCACTGAATTATTTTGCACATTTGACAATGCTTCACAGGGAACTCGTTTCTGAACCCTCTAATTGGTGACTTCGCAACCCTTGTCAAAGTGTCATAAGAAGCTGGAGGTTTAAATAGCCATCATGGAAACCATTAAAAATACCTCCATGTACCTTATTTTGAGTGTGGGAGATGGTACAGCTTGCGCTGCAAACACAGGCATTCAACTCACCATCAAGCCTTGGCGTATCTGTGAAATTTTATGAACTTCTTCAAGGCCTCCTTTTTGAATGCTTTCTTTGATTTAATAGAATTATTTAGTCCCAAAGTAAAAAATACCTTAATAGTAAACAAGAAGGAAAAACATTGTCTGCTGTGGGAATACACTTCTCTAGCCATCAGAGGATCTTGTCTAGGATTCAGAGAGGTGGAGAAAGATGTTCTTCTGTACATCTCAACAGATCACCTAAGATGCTTATGGTGAAAGTGCTCCAGTGGGTGGGTGGGGGGGGGGTAACATCAATGGACACCACATCAGAGGTGTGGGGGGGTCACAGTTTCAGGGCTTCAGAGGATGCCTTTTATGCAAGCCCTTTCAGCAGACCTGAATGTTTGCCTGACTATTAAAACCTATTTTTAACAGAAATCGGAACAGAGACTCACATTAGTCTACCATATCACAACCAGGCTCTATAGTGCTTCTGGGAGATAAACTGCTTTATGTGAAGTGTGGAATGGCACCCTATACTTACATAACACTGTGTTCTGATCCACATGTCACAGTGTCAGTATTTGCCTCTTCCTCTGACAGTCACTCCCCATATAGCACATTCCTCAATGCACCTAGCACCCATTCTCTGAAACAGGTGTAATTACATTATGTTATTCTTATTTAAACATAATGATGTGAACTACTTACTAAAATGGTACTAAATCATGTGACACCAGGAGCTGATGGCATTCATCTTATATTCATTAAAGTCTATAATATATCTAAATTGTTACCACTGGCATAAACCTCAAACATCTTTTCTGCATGTTGTTGAAATTCCAGAAAACCAGAGTGCAGCCATGGTTATTTGTTTTCCCAAGCTTGATATCCTGTGCAATACTGAAATTAGAGAAAGCCATATATTTTCTTCCTTCTACATCAAAACAGGTGAAAAGTACAGTACCTAGGTAAATTGTTGAAGACTTTTATTCATGTCACTCGCTCTGCGATGAACATCATTGCATCAGAAAAGGCCATCATAATTACTACTTTTCTGATAGACACCTACAGCATTTAAAAACCCATGAACTGTAGGAAACTTAAAGCCAAAGTATTTGTCCAAAGGGTTCTGTGACATCTCCCCAATAGGCTAGTAATCAAGGAGCCTCAATCCACTGACACCAGTGGGAAACGTTCACTTAGAACAAAAATAGATACACACAATATTTTCAGATGCAGCTTCCTGCATCAAGCACAATTTCCCTTAGGAGCACACAGGGGGTACACTCCATTCCTGGAACAAGACTTCCTCTCTAGGCCTCAAATAAGACTCCACCTTTCTCTCTATAGAAATCAATGTCCTGTGTCCCTGATTCAAGTAGCTGACATACACACACATTTTAAGATTTGATTTTCAGATACACAAACACCTGGGAAAGGCTAGCACAGATTTCTCTGCTATGCCACCTCCACCTAGACTATAGGGTAGATTCACTGCCACCAGCCAGCTACTTTAAGGCTCTTACCAGGGCACCCAATTACTCTTAGTAAAATGAATACTTATACAAATGGCAGTGTTAACCAATTGTCAAGGCTTTCAGTAGCATGATGCTACGGTGCCACTAAATAAATGCAAGTACTCTCAAGGTTTAAA
This sequence comes from Protopterus annectens, assembly GCF_019279795.1. Lineage (NCBI taxonomy): Eukaryota > Metazoa > Chordata > Ceratodontiformes > Protopteridae > Protopterus > Protopterus annectens. Next base: position 1,579,782,789 of record NC_056743.1, read on the forward strand.
ATATTTTCTAAAAGACCAGCCACAATGAATGGTTTAGATATATTTAATAATAAACAATAAAAACATGAGAATGCTGAGCATCTATTTATGATAAACAGCAGAGTTTCAATTCAGAGGAAATATAAAAAAAATATCACAAATGGAAAGACTCAAACAGATACAGAAAAACAATACTTTTAGCTAATTTCACTATATTTTCCTAACTGAAGAATTAATGTTCCCTAGTTAAGTTACTTACTAAAGCAAGGCAAGATGAAGTGAGTGAATGGTCTTGTCATTTCCAAAGCAGAGTGCTGAGGGTCATCTATCACATCTCTCACTAGTATCTAAATACAATTTCAGTGTTGGCTGCAGAATGACATCACATCTGGTCACCTGATTCTGTGATTCCCACACTAACCCCTGACTAGTAGTTGAGACAGGATCTGGCACAGATGTGTTACAATACACACCTAGAACTTTGCTAAGGCTTATTCCAGCATATGGAGACTGTAAAACAATTCCAACCCTTTCATCTTTCCTGCAGAGACTAACCAGACATTTATTGGCACCCCAGGGTAGCAATTAGTTCACCACTGTTGACAGTAAGAGTAGAATCCCAGCCCAAACTTTACATCTATGGCTGCATTTAGGCCTGTAAGATGAAATATTTATGGCCTAAACCAAGTCACTTAATTTCAAGCTATTTTTCTTAAGGTTAGCTGGACTGAGCTTAACCCCTGCCCTTCCAGCTTCCTCTATTAACATATATACATTTCATCAGTTACAATACAGTCTGATATACATGTATATTTTTTTTCTGTCCAGCAGAACCCACTGCTGATACATTTTTAACATAGCGATAGCAAACAAAACCAAGAATAAAAGTTCACAGCCAAGGGCAAGGAATTTAGGGGACCACAATAAGTCCTTGTGTACCAGAAGTCGAGCCAACCACAGTTCAACAAAAAAACGTTTATTCCTCCAAACGTCAACAACGAAGTTTGGAGGAATAAACATTTTTTATTGAACTGTGGTTGGCTCGACTTCTGGTACACAGGGACTTATTGTGGTTCCCTAAATTCCTTGCCCTTGGCTGTGGACATTTTTAACATAAGCAACTTTACAAATACATTTTTAAACACAATCATCTGTACAAATCAGTTTGATATTCAAATGGCATAAAATTCTTTAGGAAAACTCCACTAGTTATGCTGGCATATGTTACACATGAACTGCCGTACTCTCTCTGGCATAGCTGGCATTACCTCACATCATCACAGGTTCAACTCAGTTTTGGACTTAATTTTTCATACTGTTGTCACTAAGTTCATGACTCTTATGACAACTTTCCAGATATTTTTGGTCCTCATACATGTGATGATGCCCTGGGACTGAGAGGGTCCCCTCCTTCTGAAAGAGATCTTATATAAAGATTCTAAGGGGTATAACATATCATATTTCAATGAATGGGACAGAGCTAGATGGGCAGTCTATCATACTACAACTTACAGTACCCTTTTGTACTTAAACTATGCCTTACTCTGGCATGATGGACTGATTCCACAAACTAGTTGTGCAATGGCACTGTGATGACATGTATCCCATTTGCTCACCTACCTATACTGCAGCAACTGCTTCTCAGTACATCCACGGTATAGATTTACAGAGTTTACAAGGCATAGTTGTCGCATGGATAATAATCACCTTGCCAATACCCACCCTTGTGGGACACCTCCAGGATAAACAACTCAGGCTCAGGTTAAATTTACAGGTAGTCATTCAATCAACAAGGTTTGCCTTAAACTTTCTTTTACTTAAGAAGTTAACTTGTGAGTGTTTCTGCCATTTCACACTGAGTTAATCGGAGGAAGGACACTGAGCAAACTGATCTGTGATATATAACATTAAGTATCCTGTTTTTTTTTCTTATTTTTACGAGTTATTTATAGCACTTTTATTGTCTGTTGCATACTTTTCTAGCTAGTTTCACTGTGTGTGAGGTATTAACTGGAAATTTTCTACATTTGTTAAGCATCTGTTTGGGTTTGTTTGTCCTGATTTTTGTTTCCCACCCTCCCTCGCTATTGGTATCCTGTTCTTATACTTAGTGGCTTTGCAGTTGCCCACTCCTACTGTAAATTTGATCTGGGACACTCCTCCCAGTCTAGTGTCATTACCTCATTCTACATAATAGAGGGAGAACATTTGAAAAGGCCAACCCACTTAGTTTCTTAACCTTGCATTATCTTCTGCTCCTCCTTTCTCCCTTTTCACTTTACAAAAAAAAATCCCAAGCTTGTTTCCTGCCTTTCCTGTAAGTAGTCTAGTCTAGATACACATTTGCTGTATCTAGGACTGTTTGTAAGTTTCTGAGCCCCCAAGCCTTTCTGTGTTGGAGGGAAGCCTTCTAGCTTATCAGTGGGAGTGGTAAGCACTAGGTAGCTTATCTAAAAAAAAAAAAAATGTTATGGATTGCCGCTTAGCGAGGGTTAAACTATTCCCGGCACCATAAAGTCTGCTCTTTGAATTTTCCCTTAGAACTAGCCAGTTTTTAGTTTTAGCAATCAAATCTGTTTCTTTGAGCTCAGCACTTGTTCAGAACTCATTATAAGCACTAAATAAGCTACAGATTACTACAGTACTCAACTTTCCTCACTTGTCTAGAGGAAAACAGTTTTAGTACTTAATAACTAAACAATTATCCCGACATGTCTAAGGGTCAGCTCCCGGTGTTTTCTCCTGTCTACCTGATTAATCTGGGCATCGTGGGGCAATGCAGCAATTGCTCATGTACACAGACAACCCTCTCCTCCTACCACCCAACACTACAACCTGTGAGAGATGCACTTATGTAGCCAAACTGGAAGCAAAACTCTCTTCACCCAGGACTGGACTAGACAGTCAAGAGGAGAAGGTAAACACTTGCACCACATCACACTCATCACATAGTCCCTCAAAACCTACCCCACCAAAACACACACATAGAAACACAAAACACACACTTACATTCATGGAGGCCCTCAATAAAAATCTACCCAAGCAACAGGGACATCCAAAGCAGAAACATAAGCAACCTCCACCCCCCAATACAACCCAAATGACACATAGCCCAAAAACTCAGTGTGCCACTCAACCACAGCCCATAAGGCATAATAATGTACCCAACACTCTAGTCATAGGTGACTCCATAGTCAGGCACATTGATGTTCCACTCACCAGGCTAAATAAGGAGGATGTTACTGTCAGCTGCCAGGATCTGCCACATAATGCATGCACTCAGGTCACTCCACAACAAGTGCAAATATGACTCTGTCATTGTCCATGTTGGTGTGAATGACCTGAGACGTACCTTCCTGGGCTACATGAAAAGAGACATGGAGGAGCTGTCCAATCTTGTAGCCCAGGCAGGTATGATCCTAGCCCTGAGTTGCATCCTGCCATCACCGAGAATGATACCACAGTACAAGGACAAAATGATCGACTTCAACAATTGGCTAAGCTTCTGGTGTCATTCTAAGGGGATCCAGTATCTGTCTGCCTGGGATGACATGATCGACAGAGCACGATGCTTTGCCAGAGATGGCCTGCACCTGTCACCCTTGGGATTCTGGATACTGGCTAAGGCTCTTTCCACCCCCTATAGTGCCTTTTTTAGGCAAGGTTCAAATGACAAATTCATCACCCTAACAGGTACAAGCTAGCAAAATCTGAGGGTAATGCTACTCAATGCTAGAAGTCTAAACCTCAAAATGCACTCACTCATGGCTCTCCTAAAAATGGAGAACATCGACATCTGTGCAGTGACAGACACCTGGTTCAAGGCACCAGAGAGCACCCCTGCATTACCAGGCTATAACTCATACCACATCTTTCGGCCACCTAACCTGGACTGAAACACTGAAGGCCGAGGCGTGTCTATATTCATTAAGGATATCCACACCTCCAGGCTAGCTGCTCAGCATAATGCATCTGAGATTATTCAAGTGCAACTAACTCTGGGCAAGACCGCAGTCCAAATTGTAGCTTGCTACAGATCCCCCACCATGCCCCAGGATTCCCACTTCTTATTTCTTGATACACTGGAAAATATTATGGTACAATCTAACACCCTAATAATGGGCGATTTCAACTACCCCACCATTAACTGGGAAAACTACTCATGTACCAACTCTTTTGCTCAACGTTTTCAGAATTCATAAATTCTAATGCCTTGGATCAACTTATCTACACCCCCATCAGGTGCAGCAATATCCTAGACCTGGTCATTACCAACATGGGCAACCGGTGTTCCACACCAGAGGTCAGTTCCTCGTTGGTCAGATCTGACCACAAGCTAATCACCCTAGACATCCACATCCCACCCCTACCCCCCATTAGGGAAACCTCTGTAAAAAATTTCTCCAAAGCCAACTTCACGCTTCTTAAGACAGAAGTGCCAAACTTCACAACACCCATGCAGACGGACAATAGAGGTACGGCTGCTGAATCCTACACAAATGCACTTTATAAGCACTTACACGAGTGACATGGATCATGCAATCCCTAATAGAACCAAGTTGCTATCCTCCAAAAAAAAGGAGGCCAATCTGGTGGTCCCCTGCCATGAACAAACTCTACAAAAGAACAAAGAAACTGTTGCAAAAAAAGAGTAAAATCCCATGATTGGAGGAACTCCCTGGTCAGCCTCAGTAAGAAGCTGAGATCCCTCATAAAATCCTCCAAAGCTAGTTACGAAAACAAAATTGTCACTGATTCTAAAGACAACCACAAAGCTTTTGATAGTTATGTCAAGAATCTCTATGGCATCACTCAGATCTGCTTTGAGTTACAGCACAATGGCACTAAATATACAGAACCAACTGATATTGCCAACATCCTGGCAGATAGGTTCAGTGCTAACATTACCCCCTCTCACCCCCTAAAAGGCCCATCTCTATACTGGAAGACTGCAAAGTTCCTGTAATCACGGTTGCACAGATAAAAAACACACTCTCCAAAGCCAAGAACACAGCATCCATGGGACCTGACAACATCCCAGGTTGCGTTCTAAATGAACTACAGAACGAACTGGCACCTCACCTAATTTTTTTTTTTATTTTATTTTATTTTTATTTAACATTTGTTGACCGGGAAAGTCCGACTAGGTTCCACAGATCCTGTTTTCAGCGGAGGCCCGGGGAGAAATGCTCCAGAAGCATGTTTTTAGAATACTATGTTCAATCATAGCCTTACCTCAGGCTTTGTGCCTACTGAATGGTGCACAGCCACAGTCATCCCACTCCACAAAGGGGGAGCCACCACAGACCCCAAGAACTACTGCCCCATTAGCCTGATGAGCCTGGTCTGCAAGGCTATGGAATGTATCATCATGAAACTTATAAACAATTACATTGGTAATCTCCAAACTCTGGACCCCACCCAGTTCGGGTTTGTAAAAGGCAGCTCATGTCTCTTAAACCTGATAGACTTCTTTGAAGCAGTCACCAAAGCCGTAGATGAGGGTAAGGTGGTTCACACAGCCTATCTAGATCTCGCCAAGGCTTTTGACACCACCCCCCACTTTGGAATTATAGATAAACTCCCTAAACTAGGTATAAATCCCTATGTCAAAAGATGGATTGCCAACTGGCTCACTGGCAGAACCCAGACTATGAAAGTAGCAGACTCCAAATCTGACTTCATACCAATGACAAGTGGAGTACCACAGGGTTCAGTCCTGAGTCCTCTCCTGTTTGGTATCTACTTCTCTGAAGTACAGGGTAACACAGAAGGTCTTTGGCTAACAAAGTTTGCAGATGACTGCAAACTAGGAGCCCTAATCGAAACTCCTAATGATGTGGACATCCTACTAAGGGCCTCACTGAGACAGATGCCTGGTGTCAAAGCCATGGCCTCAAGCTCAATGCCAAAAAGTGCATTGTCATCCCTTTTGAAAAAAACTCTGTACCCATGAACTACCATATAGGCAGTAGTCTACTTAACACTGAAAGTGTGATAAGAGACCTTGGGTCACAGGTGGACAGTAGTCTCTCCTTTGATAATCACATTGCCACAATAGTTAGGAAATCCTTCTACGTGGCTCACCTCATCACAAAAGGTTTCTCATCCAGGAAAAAAAAGAGGTCATTGTTCCCCTCTACTCATTGCTCATTAGACCCATTATAGTATACAGTGCCCCTTTCTATATGTACCTCACAAGACATCTACAACAACTGGAAAGGCTGCAGAAATACCTCACAAAGAGGATTACCAGCCTCAAACAGATGCCCTATGCAGCCAGTCTCAAAAAACTCCAGCTTTACTCCATCGCATATCACCTACTCAGAGGAGATCTCTGCCTAACATACAAAACTATGTCAAACCCAGAGCTGTTTGACATGCTCCTCTTAACGAAATCCCTCCGAGCTACATGCTCTAGGGACCTAAACCTGTTCACCACAATAAACAAAACATGCTGGAGGGATAGATTCCTGTCCCAGAGACTTCCCATACTCTGGAACAAACTACCTATCTATATCAAACAAAGCTCCTCACTAGCACTCTTCAAGAAAAATCTTGATGATTGGATGGGAGATAGGAAATTCACCCTAGGGATCACTTCTGTGGCTCTGCTCGACAGGAGTACAGGAACATAGTTTTCTTGGATGGCGAAAGCCAGGGTACCTTTTTGTCTAGGCTTATATAGGCCCTAACCTATGAGCCTATGATTCTGTTTTATATATAACTAAAGTTGTTTTAGACATGAGGACAGTGCAGTATAATAAGCCTATCCCTCTAACAAGCCTTGTTTATTTGTTGATGTTTGAGTGTATGTGAAAGGGTATGTTTTGTGGAAGTGTAGTGTGTCGAGGAAGGTTGGTTATGTAATGGCATGGAATGCTTGACATAAGTGGCAGAATATATGGATAGAATTACATGCCTATCTTGGTAGCTGCAGGTCTTTGGTTTAATGGTATGCCTAGTTAGGAGCCTCTGAGTTGTTTCTAGCTGAATGATATGTTTGGACAGATACACACTAAAAGAGATGTTGAATTATATAACTGGTCTGATCAAGACAGAGTAGAGAGATACCTTTTTGTTGACCTGGAAGAAATGCCTTGGCTAGACAGAAGGATTTCCTGACTAATGATGATACACTGTGGTCAAAAGATAGGTAGCTCTCTACAAAGCTGCCAGGATCTCTGACCATCCTGTCTGGAGTGGGGTCCTTTATATACTGTAAGCTGCTGTCAAAAGTTTTTAACCAAAAATGACAATGCATTTAATTAAGTCAATTTCTAAAGCACCACTGATTTGTTTGGTTTAGCATGTGCTGTAGTAACTTGATATCAGATGCTGAGTGAATGACAACACCCAGCTTGCAATCATTGGCTAATTTAGCTAGTGATATGTCTGGGTCATGTGCTGTTAACTTTATATCAGATGCTCAGTGAATGACAACACCCAGCTTGCAGTCATTGGCTAATTAAGTTAGTGACATGTCTGGGTCATGTGCTGTAGTAAATTAATATCTCATGCTGAGTGAATGGCAGCACCCAGCTTGCAGTCATTGGCTAATTTAGTTAGTGATATGTCTGGGTCATGTACTGTTAACTTTATTATATCAGATGATGAGTGAATGACAACACCCAGCTTGTAGTCATTGGTTAATTTTGCTAGGATATGTTTGGGTTAGTGGTTTGAAGCTCTGAGAAGTAGACAATTAATAGAATGGGACCCAATATGAGACCTGAGGATATCTATTTGTCACCATTTTGGTTTTTGAGATGGCACCTGTTACTTGAACTATTTGGGTTTTCTTTGTCAGTCAGTTTGCTATTCATATTAAAGCATAAGGGTCTACATTTATGCCTTTAAGCTTATTTAGAGTTCTAGCATGAGGAACAGTGTCAAATGTTTTTGCCAGATCCAGATTTATTATATGAGCTACACAGACACTATCTGCAGTTTCTATCACTTTTTGAAGAACTTTCTACATTAAGTAGACATGGTCTCTTGACAAATCTTTATTGCTTTGGGCCTACACCTATATTTTCTTTATATCACAGCTTATGAAATCAGATATAATACAGTTTATGACTTTACAAATTAGTTTTGTTAGGTAGAAGGGTCTATGGATCCTGGGATATGAGGTGGGGTTCCCTTCACATAAATGGATAGCAAGAGCTGTTTCCCATGCCTCAGGGATATACCCAGTGGCTGAGCTTAAATTCTTCAGTTTTAAGTAGGGGTGAGGGGATTCAGAAAGGATATGTTTGGTACTTTTGGTTAAACAATGAAGTATATTGTCATGTCCATTAGAGGTGATATTTCTAGCTTCATGTAGAACAGTTAGGACATGTTCCATGAACCTTCAGAAGATGAAAGGGCTGGGTGAAGTTGGCAGTAAGTTTATCTGTAAGCATATTAGCAATTCCTTTGAGATCAGAGTAGGGAATACCATTATAGAATCATTCAGAGCATTGCTGTTTGTTACTTTTTATCATCTGGTGTATTTACTGAAGTATCTGTGAGTATCTTTAATTTTGGATGTTAAATTTAATTTGTATTCTGATTTGATCTTCCTTTTCATAACTTTCAGATTGATAGAGTCTTTAATGTGAGAAGATTTTGATTTATTACACTCCCTAATTAACATTTTTTATTTTATTGAAGAGCTTGTAAATCTTAATGTGAATAGATTATCATCACTGCTTGTGATTGGACCAACTGGCCCTAGCAAGTCCCCCTCCCTGTCCCTGTGAAAAGATAAGAGGCATCATTATTCCCCTTTACCTTTAATTGACTTCTTCACTGCCTAGGTCAATAACTGAACTTGGGTCATCTGGATAGCAGGTAGGGCTTCCTCCCTCTGCATCACAGAGTCAGCTATCATATGCTTGCTATTAAAAAGCTGACTAACTATGGTCTTGATGACACTGTTTTAAATGGATTGAAAGCTGCATTATAACTTGCACCTACAAAATGTCCGAGTGGACACTGGTAATATCTGCCCATCTTCCATGGAGCACACCATAGGGATCTCTCCTTGGCCTCCTTCCAAGCCTGTTACTGGACAAGGATAGTTCAAATACTAGATAAGGACCACTGCTATTCCCGAAGGTAGAGTGAGTGTCTTCGAATGCTATGGAATGACAGAAACACATGTAACACAGGGAAGGATGAAATAGAGACTGGGAAGAAGGAAACAGGAATAAAACAGGTGAAAATAGGATACAAAAGGAATACTATGCTTACTTCCTTCTGTGATGAAATACAGCAGAGTTAACCAACATTAAGTGCAAATAAATGAAGCCAGCAGATATAGCAGAAGGGAGAGCAAAAAAGAAAGCTTTAGGCAAAGATGTGCAGCTAGAAGGAGGGATGAAAAGAACACACTACTGATGAATGAGTGATAACCTATGTAGTCAAGAAAAAGAATGGATTATACAAAAATAAATTATAAGAGAGGAGGAGATAGTGCACTCAGAGACAAACAAATGTACACAGCTAGTTTAAGCACTTTCATCTCTGAAGTGAGACTTCATCAGAAACAGAAAAACTCCATTAATGAACAGTATTATACGGAGAAAGGGGAGTACAACAGGAATTATTATCCACACAAAAAGAATTATTATTCCCACAAGAAGAATTCTTACTAGATGGGGCAGCTATGGATGCTTCCACTATAGTTAGTGACACTATTGTTCATCAAAAGGAAGGTTTTACCATATATAATTATTCAGATAGGACTAGTTTGGATGATTATTTTAAATTATTTTCTAAAGGTGTTAAATTTATTCCGTCAACTACAGGGGATTTAGTGGATAATATTGTGGCTTTGAAATTCTATACTAGGAAATTAAATTTAGAAATTAGTTTGGAACAATTAGAAGAGAATAATTCAGTATGTTCAAACGTATATGATATGCCTAAGAAGAAGAGTATATACAATCCGCCATTGCATCCATTGGTTGAAACTTATGAGAGACTTGTTATGAAGGATATTTATAGTGCATTTAAACACCACAAGAATATGGTTAGGTATAACTTAACCAAGGGTGAATACCATCTATTGAATGACTTGAGAAGTGATAAAAATATACGTATTATGGTCCCTGATAAAGGGGGTGGTATTGTTATATTTCGTAGTATGGATTATTCAAATGAGATGTTGAATTTATTATTTGATGACAGTATTTATATAGGAACATCTAAAAATCAGATTAACATATCATATTCCAGGATAGATAGCTATCTGGAAGAATATGTTTTAACAGGGAAACATATGACTTTTTATCTAGAAAAAAATCCGATAGTTCCTGTTTTCTTTGGTATTCCAAAGCTACATAAAAATATAGATAAACCACCCTTTAGACCCATTGTAGCAGCAAGGGGGTCCAAAATCCATCCATTAACAGTATTTATTGATTCCCATGTACAGCATTTGTTAATAAGGTACCACATCTTTTGAGGAATTTTTGAGAAGTATTAAATGAGAATTATATGATGAAAACATCATATTTCTAACAATTGATGTAAAGGATCTTTTTACTAGTATTCCCAAAGTGGAAGGTATGTTATTATTTGAGGAGGTTCTTTTTCAATTTTCAGAGTTGGAAAATGATATGGTAAAATTGATTTGTGAACTTATGGGTATAGTTTTGGATAATAATTTTTTATGGTTTGATGGGGAATACTATCTGCAGATAAAAAGTGCCCCGATGGAAGCAACATGCTCACCGGTATATTCCAGTTTGGTTTTATTGGGTTGGGAAATTGTACATGTCATGGGTAGTACATTTTGGCAAAATATTAGATTGTACCTTAGATATCTGGACGATATCTTTATTTTATAGGGGGGGGGTCTGGAAAATGAGATTCCAAAATTTATAGATTATTTAAACTCTAGTACAGATTTTTTGAGTTTTACTTTTCAGTATGATAGGCAGGCTATTAGTTTTTTGGATACATACACATCGAAAGAAAAAGGAAAATTTAAATCGCAAATATATAGAAAAAAGACTTTTTGCAATGCCTATCTACATTTTAAAAGTGATCATCCATTAGGGCAAAAGATTAGTATTGTCAAAGGACAAGCTATTAGAATAGCACTGATGACTTCAAACAAGGAGGATTTATATAGTGAATTTCAAGTTATTTCTAAAATGTTTACCGAGAGAGGCTACCCTATAGATTTGTTAGATGGTATTCTTCAAGAGATATATTTTGAATGAGGGAATAAATACAAACCCCTCTTAGGTACCCCTCAAGAAATAGTAAATGACACTATTAACAAAGGTGAACAAGATACCTCCAAGAATTTTAGGAAAGCCTATGTTTTACAGTACAATGCTAGAACTACTATGATTAAACAGGCTTTTGAAAGAAACTGGAGTATATTTAGAACAAATGAAGACATATTTCAAAAAGTGGGTAATAAACCTAGATTTATCAATAAGGTGGGATACAATGTTAAACAGTTGTTAGAATATAAGTTAAATAAAGATGTTCCAGTTATACAAGGGGCAAAACAGTGTGGTATGTGCCCCTATTGTCCTTTTATTAATAAGGAATCAAGCTTGGTTTTGAATCATAACATGAAAAGTAAGGTTTATTTCAAGAAGGGTAATTGTAATACTAGGGGGGTGGTGTATTTAGCCATGTGTTATACTAGTGGACATTTCTATTTAGGTAAGACGGAGCGTATGTTAAAGAATAGAATATATGAACACTTGAATGACATAAAAAACAAAAAATCTACAAATGCTCTATACAAACATTCTATTATTTGTAACAAAATCTACAAATGCTCTATACAAACATTCTATTATTTGTAACAATTTTAAAAAATTAGTTTTTGGTATCCTGGATGCAGTACAAATAAATCCAAGGGGGGGGAGGGTTGATTGGAAAAACACCCTAAAAAAGAAAGAAAGCCAGTGGCAATTTAGACTGGCTTCTATGTTTACACCAGGTTTAAATGATCATGTTTCATTGGCACCTATGTTAATGGAAAGGGCCAATAATATATGAATTTAACATAATTTTTAAATAAAATTTTAAATGAGTATTTATAAATAAAGTTTTAAAGTGTTTTGTATATATATGTGTGTATATTAATATTCATATTAATATTTATGAAATATTTATGTTAAATTTATTGGATAGGTATTGGTGAAATAATATTATTAAGTATGATACAAGTTTGTTATATAATTCTGCATATTTTTATATATATATATATATATATATATATATATATATATATATATATATATGTGTGTGTGTGTGTGTATATATATATATATATATATATATATATATATTTATATATTTTTTTTTTTTTTTTTTTTTTTTGATTTTTTGTAGTAACATTATTTTTACTTAATATTTTATTCATTCATATTAGATTATGACCCGATTGGCCTTTTCATTTAGAATATGTAAAAAAGTGGAAAATAATTGCGAAGTATAATATAAAATAATGCATATTTCATTTATATATTCATCTATTAGCATGATTTTACTTTATGGTTTTAAATGAGTATTTTTTGCTTGGGTATATATAGCTTTAAATTTATGATTCATTGTGTGATGTCATAACTTAAATCAGTATTTAAATGTTCATTAATGGAGTTTTTCTGTTTCTGATGAAGTCTCACTTCAGAGATGAAAGTGCTTAAATGGTTAATAAAAAGGTTTTAAATGGTTTAAATGATTGAACTGCCTTGGATTTTCCTAGCAGAGTTCGGCGTTTATTGTTTTTGTTTATGGTTACAAGTTCATTATTTGTTTTAGTACACAGCTAGTTTGTTAGTGCTTGTCCTGCCCTTGCAGATAAAAGTCTTTTATTGGGAATATCCCTTGATTTAAATCTTTCCAGGCATGTGTTTTTTGTATAGAGACCTGTGGTAACCAGGTCCTCTTTCTGGTTTGCTGCACAGTTTGTATTCTGACAAACGATAATGTAGAGGGGCCAAGTTAGTTGAGTGAAAGTCATTGTAAGAAATGTAATGGTGGGACCTGCATCTACTTAGAGCAGAGGGGGTGCGAGCACTACATGCTAGAATTGAGACCCTCACCATCATAGCCCAGACAATATTGCAGAATGTTCAGCATATTAAGAATGTTTCATTTACCCATGAGCAGAAGTTATACAGTATTGAAGAAAGGTGGCATGTCATCAATCGCAGGTTATTAATTTAACTGAGACAGTTACTGTGCATTCATTGGTATTAAAGGAGGTTACATTTTTTTTGCTATCAGCTGCTGTCAAATAAAGAAGACAATACTGATAATAAGGCTAGAAGGAGGAATTTGCACTTAATTGGTATTATCAGAATTAAATGAGGTTCAAATTTTTTGCCATCGGTTGGAGAATAAGGTAGATAATATTGAGAATAAGGCTAGAAGGAATAACGAATGCTTAATCAGTATGCCAGAGGGTCTGGAAGGTGAGCATCTGGTGTCTTTCATCACTAGTATTTTGAAAGAGATCCTGGGATATAGCATCAAATGGGTGCGTAGGATTACATCTAAGATGTCTTTAAGATTGTAAATTTATTGTTCTTAAAATCTTTTGTAATAATTTGGAGCTTTTCTCCCTGGGTGTTTGATGAAAATGGACTTCTACTCAGTCGGACTTTCCCGGGAATCAAATGTCAATAAATAAATAAATAATCACAATGTGCCTAGACATTTTATTCTGTGCTGTTTGGATTTCAATAACTGAGGAAAGGATCCTACAGAAGAGCAGAGAATATGGTAGATGTATTGTAAATAGAGGAAATAAAGAACCAAAAAAAGTCTGCTTCATGTTCACAATCAATCAGACGTCCGCATCAATGTATATGTATAAATTTCTTATTTTTGTTTAGCATTTTTGTCTACAAAACCATACAAACTTCATCTGATGACCATGAAGCATCCTTTTTTGGATCTTGGTCCTTCACTGCTTCTGGATATTTTTATTCGTTATTAGAGGAAATAAAGTCAGAGAAGCACCAGATTATTCCATCTCTTTGTACTACAAAAGGAACGCTTTTCACCCCTGTTCTAAACTAATGTAGGGAGAAAGATCTTCAAGTGCAATCGAGGTTTTCAGCCTCTTTACAACTTCAATTTCAGAGGCAGATATACATTTTTTATTGCTCTGCGGAAGTTGAGGCAGTGTTTGATAATCTTTTTGTGGGTCAGAAATCAAAGACTGAGGGAACATTGAATTTTAAGCCTGTGATCAGGATGTGGTGGTATCTGACAACAAGAAAAGGTATAGAACTCCAGTCGCATCTCCTACCAAGACACCTTTTAGTAAAAAAAGGTTGTGGAGGGGCTAGCAATTCACTCAGTGCTACTTTTGACTTGTCTTCATTACGGGGCAAGAGAGCTTTCAATGTCAGCTATCTAATTTGCAGAACTGCTATGCCCCTTTAGAAGGAGTAAAAGAGATCTGGGCAATGGTTTCTCTACTATTGATCCTATGGAGGAAAAAAATCCCTGGATGGAACAAGATAAGGCTATATCACCTCCAGAGGAGTCCTTCACCCCTTTGTTAACATGAACAATAAAACTTTTATACTTATATTTTTTATTCTTATTATTGGACAAATTCCCCCTACATACAAGTTTTGTATGCCCCCCATCCAGGCCTATCCAACATCCAGATTACTTATTTCTTCCTATTTCTCACAGTTTGCCTTACTCTTCAGTTTCTTCCTGCATTTATTCATCCATTCACTCAATACATTTCAAGTAGGCAAAGTAGGCAATACTGCACATTATAACTGTGCAGAAAACTACTGCATTAAGCCAAGCATCTAGGGACAACAAGCTCCTAGAAGCCATGAGGGTTCTAGATGCTTTTGAGGTGAATTTCACATTTTTTAAACAAGCTTTACATTTGAGGATGGCCTGAACAAAGGTTGTGATTAAGGGAAGAAATTCAGTTTTGCTATTCAACTTCAGTTTCCTCTGAATCCTTTCAACCCATCTTAACTGAACACAGCTACACTGTAATAACTAAATTAAGGTGGTGGTCTAAGGGCTGCTAGGCCCCAAAATCCATGGTGGCAGGTTGGCATAATGGTTAAGTTCTTAGAGACACAAGGTGTAGGGTTTGATTCACATGTGGGTTAATTGGCTAGGCTTAAAATGGACCACAGGGCAGTTAGCCTAGTACTAATCTATGAACTTGAAGTGCATTTTAGAGCTTTTTTCCAGTATTTTGATCCAGTGATGGCCTGAACAAACAATTATGCATAAAAAAAGAAATTCAATCATACTTTTTTATTTCAAGGAAGAAATAAGTTGTATCCAAGGCTTAATGCTCAATAGCAGTGCACAATTAATACAGAATACAAATGCTTGTGATGCTACATAAATAATATCTAGAAGTAATACCTGCCACCCTACCCCACCTCTAAAAAGTTAGTCAGTTTCTGTGTATTCCTGTTTAGTTTTAAATTAGGATGGAAATTATGGGAGAAATGATTGTAATCTTTTATTTAATGTTGCTGTTGTCATATGTATACACAGCATATCTGTTCACCACTACATGCAAAAGACAGCTACCTTCTGTGTACTCCTCAGGTCTCAGACTTAGACAAAACTAAAAAAAAAAAAACACCAAAAGAATATATTTGCTGTTAGATTTGCATAAACATGAATGCTTCTTTACCCATCCCAGAATGATAGCCACATGTATATGCATCTGATTTTATATGTTTATTTGCGAGGAAAATGAAAAAAAAAAGAAAAAACAGTAATTAAAGAAATGTTTCCAGTTTGTTACTTTTAAACAGTACACTGTTCCTCTGGGCACATTTCTGACGTTTCTTAGAAGTTTGTAAGAAATGTAAAAGAAATTATGACCACTTTACCCTAGCCCAATGGAAGCTTGTGACCTCTGAGATTTGTGGAGAAGCTAAAGAAATGATAACATTATCTCCAACTCTCAACACAAGCTCCAGTGACCTTCTGTTTACACCACTTAGCAGGGCTGGTTTTAGAGTAGGTGGGGTTCAGACTCCAGAGCAGAGGCCACTACTAAGCTTGGGAAAAATCCACTTATGCAGTCCTGATGTGTGAAAGCCACCAGCCAACAAGAAGCTCTGAAAGTCTAGGTTTTCTGAAATGCATTTTATCCCTTTTTTGAGAGAGATGAGTGTAAAGTGAGCAAATGACAAGCGGGTAAGTTACTTTCATCCAGACAAATTCCACTAAGTAGTTATAGCTAAATCTATGTGCAGTTCACATATTGGATTAAGATAAAAAAGGATGGACATGTAATGCATTTCACATGTTGGATTGAGGTAAAAGAGGATGGACATGTAATTCATTTCACCATTGTTCAAAATTAACATTTGCCATACATTAAAATATTACGTATTGCTTCATACAAATCATACTAATTCTGCAAAGTCAGTGTAATAAACAAACAGCAGCAGCCACGTAGTAATTTTCCTCCACAAACAGTCCCCAGGAATTATACCTACTCTGTGTATATCAGGTGTCCATTAAGCATTTCATATACTCTAGTCCTTTAAATCCAGATACTGACTATTTAAGACTGAGCAATCAAGAGGGTAAATTACTTTATCCAGCCAACTCCAAACCCATAACTCAGTATCTTACTTCCAGAATCAGGGACAAATATAATCACAACAGGGAAACTTTTTAAAATATTAATATTATTAAAATTTGAGTTGACAGAAAAAGAGTATGTGAAATAACATGTATTTTCTGAAGCAAAATAAATCTACAACTCTAATTATTGTCATTTATTATGTGTAATCTACCAGATTTCCCCCCAAATTGCCTGTTTTTATTAAGTTGGGATTAAGAGTGACAGAGCAAAACTTTAAGCCAAAATCAAAGGCCTTTAAGAGTTATGTCCAACCACCACCCAGCAGTTACAATCATGACCTCTGATGGCCATGTAATATATTTCACCTTTGTTCCACAGGCATTTTTCATCACATTATTGTATTTTAAGTTCCTCCACACAAACCACAAAAGTCAGAAAATGCAGAAAGTATCTGACTGAACAATGTCAGTATCACTGTAAAAAACAGTAATAATACTTACCTCACTTCTTCTTTCTCACACCATTCCTTTGTACTGTACAGAATTCTGCATGGTGAAGTCAAGTGGAGCACCTCCACTCTGGGGTGCTCATCACACTGTGGGGGTGGTTTGTTCTACAAAGGTACCTATTTTAGTTATTTTTTTACAGCAAAGAAACAATGTAATAAATACATGTGGAAAGAGCACCCTTGCAAGCATGGCTCCCTAGGCAGCCACCTTCGTGGCCTATGTGTAAAGCTGGCCCTCCATGTCAGACATTCTTTTAACTAACTGCACAGATAACCAAAATCCAGTACATCAGAAAAAGGAAAATAAATTCCTTTTGCAATCTATAGACCATAACCTTGCCAAACCATTCAGACCAAATTTGTCTGAATAGTCATAGTGTTACAAAAAGGGTTCTTGTAAGGTAAGATATGGTGTACGGTTAGGGTCAGGGCTGTTCTAGGGTTAGCATGCATTACTAAGGTGAGCATGGAATGTAGGCACCCTGCTCATCTTAGTAACATGTTCTTTCCTACTTCTCTTTTCTAGAAGTGTCCAGTTTACCAGTCCATTCAGTATCAGAGGCCATCCTGGCCCAAAGGTAGGTGCTGCTCTAACCATTTCATTTTGAATTATTGCTGGAATTTCTGAAACTGCCAGAAATACTTTTCAGCTTCTTCTATGGCTTCTGCCACTGACACTTTTAACAGATCCAGCACCATGGAGGTCATCTTTCATAACTTTATCCAAGACTGTAAAACATGTTGAGTGGGTACCATCAATGGTGTCCAGATTTAAAACCATACTGTGTTCAGCTACACAAGTATTGTCACTGTCTCACTAGAGTGCATATGTGCTGGTAGTTTGAAAGAGTGTGTGTGTGTGTGTGTGTGTGTGTGTGTGTGTGTGTGTCTGTGTGAGTGTGTGTGTGTGTGTGTGTGTGTGTGTGTGTGTGTGTGTGTGTGTGTGTGTGTGTGTGTGTGCACGTGTGTGTGAGGGTAAGTGTGAAGTGTGACACTAGGGACTTGAGCACAAGTACATTATACCTGCATATGATAGGCAGATTACACTGTGCCTAGTATAACTGTACAAGTGAGTGACTGAGGCAGAGACTGATAAATATTGCAATAACGTGATCAATAAAGTGAGAAATTACAGGCTGTCAAAGCAGTTGCCATGAAGTTATAAAACAGTACATTAAGTTTACAAAATAATTTACTGACATGTGTCTACTCATCAGTACTATTTTGAGAGTTACATACTAACAATACAGAACACTGGTTATACAGCTAAATTTAATAATAGAATAGCATTAGCCAGAGAAAATATTATCAACTAAGGAAAGTAACTTATTAAGTTCAGATCTCCATCCAGGTAGGAAAATACAAATGTTCACTGGCAGATGCAGAGACAAACTAAAGAAAAAGACCATGGTAAAATACAAAAACATGGCTACAAAAGAATCTTAACTATCCTTGAAAAATGAAATGCACAATGACTAAGAAAAAAAGTACAGTGAGATTTGAACAGCAGCAGTGAGACTATTCAAATATGACTGGTTTATGTAGCTAGATAGATGCATCCAAAATAGAATGCAGTGGTGAATGTTATAACAACAATTATTTAATTAGGTGTTTAGCAATTTGAAAAATAAATAATTTCCAAGTTCTGATAATTTGATGGGAATTACTTTTAAGGTTTCATTTAAAAGTAGACATCTGTTCAGATAGAAAAAGAAAGTGGCAAACATAAATAGCGTACAAAAAGTATTACTATCTCTCACTTTAGTCATTTACAAAATGTGTCTGTGACACTATGATATCAAAAGAGAGGCTGAGTGATACATGTAATCACTGATATGACAGACCTGCTTAACACCTAGGATAAATGCCATATCCTGGTGACAGTCCTGTGCTTCCTGTTCTTATGGCTGTAGCATTTAACTCTAGTGCTTGACCTTATCAAGTGGTCTGCAGATCTAAGGCATTGACGTTCAGAGAAGTAAACAAGACCTCAGAGAGGTAAACTGATCACATCTATTTCCGACTGTGCAAATGATATTTTTAACGTGGTTAGAAGGCTTCTGATATAACTTGTAAATCACAGCTCCAAGATGAGAAATCAGTTAGAGACAGGAATGGAGTTCAGAGAGCAGCTAGGAATAGCAGCTCGTTTATTTATTTTTTTTGGCTACTCACTTGCAGAAAGTAGAAAACCTTAAGTACAACAAAAGTTGCAACACTTAGGTTTGTTTCCTGGGGTTCTGATTCAGAGCTGGAATAATAAGGTAATTTTTTTTTTTTGTAATGGAATGGCAAAAGATTTCCATAGAGACGTAGTAGAGTTCATGTTAATTTTCATTCTGATTAATTTTTAAAGTAAGAACTCTGCTAAGAAAACACTTCCCATCTCTGTGACATTCTTTTTTTTAATCATATTACAAATTCTGCTTGAAAAGCTTTACTGGCATTGGCTACCTTCCTATGGAATGATATTCTAGCCTTTCCTAAATACCTGACTGTCACTCTACCATTAAAATTCTACTGCAAAAATAGAGCACTCTTAGATTGCTATCTAGTACATAATCTTTGTACTATTACTGTGTGGAAAGTATTCCTGCTTTCAAGTTTGTAGGTGTACATGTGGCATATGATCTCTCTTGGTCCATAAATATCACAGAGGCAGAACTGAAGGCATAGCAAAGACTTAATTTCCTGAGGATCCTCAGGAAAAACAACCTGCAGGAAAAGCTACTGGTGTCCTTTTACCTCTGTTTTGTTGAAACTGTGCTGACGTACTGCATTTCCATGTGGTATGCCAACAGCCCGGTGGCAGACAGGAAGGCCCTTCAAAGGATCATTAACTCTGCCCAAAAAATCATTGGTTGCTCACTGCCATCTCTGGAAAAAACTTTTCAGCTCTTGCTACCTCAGCAGGGCAACCAACATCATGAAAAACCCTTCCCACTCTGGACATCACCTGTTTGACCTGTTACCTTCTGGCAGACAGTTCAGGTCCATTCCATCTTGGACAAACAGACTTAAGAACAGTTTCTATCCCAGAGCTATATGTAAACTTAATGCTAAATACTCACAATGGGTACAAATGATAGTCATTTGCACTATAAGGTATATATTTACATTCCTGTGCACCTTACTTTATTCCTTTCATGTGCAATATACCAAGGGGAATAACTTAGTTGTTTACTGCATTGCATTGAATAATATTGTATTGTATTGTATTGTTATTTATTCGTGTTCATTATATGAGAATGCACCTTAGGAGGATAGCTACAAATGTCGTCGTACTTGTGCAATGACAATAAATTAACCTTATCTATCTTATCTTATCTACTAGATGGCTATTTTAATTTTATCCACTTTTCCTATTTTCCAATTAATACTGCAGGACTCTTTGCTGTCTGTTTATAAGTAATAGTCTGTTTATGTGTCTTAATTTTATTGCTAGCCAATTATATTAACAGTTATGTTATTATTTAATTTACTTTATTAAACTGTGTTTGTGTACATAGCTATAATTGTGCTAATGTATGGTTTCTGTGGCCTAGTTCATGGCGTGGATGTATATTTGTAGTATACAAAACACCTCCCATACCCTGTATAAACATATCATCAAACAAAATCAACTCATTATAGACATTATATAGTGTCTAAGCTATAATAACAGTTAGTACTTAAACCCTATACTCAAGTCACTTTTTAAACTGCAACAACAAATATAGGACATTATTATTATCATCCCCTGCCTTTTTAAATGTAAACTTCCAAACACAAATAGCTCTTAAAATTATTTTAATGTCATGTGACTACAAAATAAACCACCTAAAACTATTATAACTGCAATATTAACAGATGATTTTCTCCACTTGTTAGTGCCCAGTACTGATTCTTCCATTTATACCTCACCCAAGGTGACTCTTTAAACATGCCAAAATTACTTCAAATCTAACATGCCAAAATTACTTCAAATCTACACAGCTGATTTGCAGAAACTTTACTTACTGCCACTGTCTCCCAACTACTAAATGAAACAAAATTAAAAGAAAGACTAATTTAAAAAAAAAATACACATTATTTTTGTAAATCTACTCCTCGGTGGTAATAGTGAACCAAACTCAAGCCTAATTTTTTATATCACCACACTTAAACACAATCAAATGACATGACAAGGTTTAAAATGTCAGATTAATAGACTGCTGCCTATTCAGAACTGTTCACAGAAACCTTGTACAAGCATGTTAATAGCTGCATAGAGGCAGCTGTACCCACCAGGAAGAAGTACGGAACTAACTCAAAAAACAAGCCACCCTGGTGGAATCACAAAATCAATTGGCTGTGTAACAGGAGAAAGAAAATCATGGCAAAAATTAGGAGGTGCAGCACCCAGCAGGAAAAAAGCACTCTCATCAAAATAAACAAACATCTCAGAGGACAAAAAGTCTACACCAAAGCCAAATTTGAGGTGAATTTGGCATCCCAGGCCAAGGACAACCACAAGGCATTCTTTAGCTATGTCTGCGACCTCAAAGGCAATGCAAAATTGTGTGCGGAGCTCCTTGTTAATGGAGCCATCTGTACTGAGCCAGAAGATATAGCAAACCTACTGACTGACAATTTCAGCTTCAACTTTACCCCTCTCTCCCCCTCAACCTTCCCTCAGGAAATATCATCAAATATAACTTCCCCTGCTATCACTAAGGAACACTGCTTAATGCTCTCTCTAAGGCCAAGAACACTGCATCAATGGGCTGAGACAATAGCCCAGGATGCCTTCTAAATAGCATGAAACATGACCTATTAGGGCCTCTGGGATTGCTATTTAGTTATAGCCTCCAAACAGGCTTCATGCCTCATGCATATAGAACAGCAACAATCATCCCTCTGCACAAAGGTGGGCCATTTATATACACTGGAAACTACAGACCCTTAAGTCTCACTAGTCTTATATGTAAAGCCATGAAAAGAATTATCATGGAAATGATCAAACGTAATATGGTAAACCTCCAGACACTGGACCCAACCCAATTTGGTTTTGTCAAAGGGAGGTCATATCTACTCAACCTGGTGGACTTCTTTTTGAAGGTCACCAATGCAATGGATGAGGGGGGTTTACACTGCCTGTCTTGACCTGGCCAAGGCATTTGACACAATACCCCACTCAGGAATTGTTGACAAACTCAAGAGATTAGGAACAAACTCATATGTCACCCGGTAGATAGCCAAATGGCTCACAAAAAGGAGCCAGGAAGTTAGAATTGGGGAGTCCACCTCTACAAAGAGACCAGTCATAAGTGGAGTCTCTCAGGGATCAGTCCCTGGATCACTCCTTTATGGCATTTACTTCTCTAAAGTCAAGGCCAATGTCAGTGGTCTAATTTGCAGATGATCTGCAAATTAGGAGCTGTCATTGAATCTCACACTGACACAAATGTTCTCCAGGAGGGGCTGACACAGACAAACAACTGGTGTCAGACTCATGGACTAAAACTAAATGCCAAGAAATGCATAATAGTGTCCTTCAGGAAGTCATCCATCCCTGATAGCTATCATATTGACAACACACCCCTTAGAGATGGTCCAGTAGTCAGGGACTTAAGGGCACACATAGATAGTAATCTAGCCTTTGACTGTCACTTGTTTACAGTAGTGAGGAAATCATTCTGTGTTGCTCAACTTATAAACAAAGGTACGACATCTAAGTCCAAGGAAGTCATTGTTCCACTGTATTCGGCATTCATCAGACATTTATTTACTTATTTATTTATTTCAAATTTATTAATCCATTTTCAGTGGAGACCCGAGGGGAAAAGCCCCAGCAAACATAAATAAAAATAAAGTGACAATATACAAATATTAAATAACAATCACAATACAAAATAAGTGTAAAAAAGAAAAGGTTATTAACTATTTGCATTGCATTGATAGTAAGCAACCCATTATATGACATATCATTGAGTACAATGCCCCTTTTGATATGTACCTGTACCAGGCATATCCAACAATTGGAATGTCTACAGAGGTTCCTCAGTAAAAGAATACATAGCTTAAGTAACATGTCCTATGCAGAGTGCCTCAAGGCTCTATCCCTATATTCTGTCTTCTACAGGCTTTTGAGGGAAGATCTATGCCTGACATACAGGGCATTGTCAGACCCCAGTCTGCTGGACCTCTTGCATATCCACAAAGCAAACAGCACCAGAATTGCCCATTCTAAAGACTTAAACCTTGCCTGTGATATAAATAGGACCTGCTGGAGAGACAGGTATGTATCCCAGAGATCACGCCATCTCTGGAACAGGCTCCCCATCCATGTGAAGCAGAGTTTCTCCATAACCCAATTCAAGTACAACTTGGACAATTGGATGGGGAACAGGAAATTATTCCCTGGTTTGGCACCTATGTCTCTAATGGACACAGGCAACCTGTAAATGATTCATCTCCCAGGCCCTGGCTTGTAAATGTTTCATCTCCCAAGCCCCTGCTTACACTTACCAAGGGTATCGGAGATTTAGGATGCATGACTAAGCTTAAAAAGGCCCTTGTGGTCATTAGCCTAGTAAACACCTTTGAACTATAAGCATCTGAAACAAAATAACTGAACTACATAATTGGATAGAAAGTAATACATTAGTCATTTTATCTGTTGTTAAAGCTTGGTTAAAATCAAAGGGCAAAGATGAAGAAATAACCCCACAGCTATGTAACATAACATGGGCAGAACATTTAAATTAAAATGAGCTGAGAGAGTTGCTGTTCTGTTCTTAAACAACTTCTAAATTACCAATTTCCACTTAAGAAACACAAATCTCATTTAATCAGAAATACTCTTTGTTACCTTTCTCTTATACAAACATAAAATGTTTCATGTAGTAACTATACGCATACATCCAACCCCCACATCAAATAATATCAACACCCTAGAAGATATATTAAGTTTGCCAACTACAATATTTAAACAAGGTTTGATCATATTAGGAGATGTTAACTTAGACTGGTTAGTTATTAATTTGTTTGGACTTAAATGCAACAACCAACAAGATTTAGCAAACTGATAGGAAGAGAAAGTACACTGGATTAGATAATTAAAAAAAAAAAATAGGAATATTAGAGATACAGGAATATTACCAGATCTACTAACTGACTATAACCTGTTTACAGTGTCTGGCAATCCAGAAAGCTTTGTAACACAATATTATGTGGCTCTGTTAGAGCTAATAAAAACTTTCGAAAGCCACTATTTAACTCATTGCTAAATCTGTGCATTAGGACACAACCAAACATCCTGATTAAGCTGTCTGCTACTTCACTGAAACACTCATACAGTTTCAGTTCATTATCCACTCTAGGTACAAAAGTCCAATACACAACTAACTGAACACAAAACAAAAGTGACACCAAGAGACAATACATAGAAAAAGTAGTCAAAGTCCATTTGTCATTAGCATTCTAATGTCCAGCCATAAGAAATCAGTAATCTTTTAAAATGTTTGGCCCCACTTCAATCAATCCCAAAATATACAGACTTAATCACTGAAAAAATTGGCTTATATATACCAAGTCTGATATGGCCATTTCTCATAACATTCCCTTTTCTCTGAGGAACGGTGATCTCTGAGTTGATCTATATAACTTTAGGGGTGTGAAGGCTTGTCCCCCACGTCTGGGTGCACAGGGGAGTGCCCCTGCTAAAAAACAATTTCAAGGAGAAGAGTGACAACAATAACAATTTTGGAATGGTATTGATCATTTGACATCAGTCAAGAAGACTCGGCTATGCCCTTTTCCAGAAGACTCAAACAACACTGCTTGCAATATTAATTCCCACATTCTACTAATGTTAACCTCAGTAAGTGAGCAATGCAATACCTCTTCATCAAACAATCCAAATCCAAATGTTAACTCATCATTTCTGACCAAACTCAAATCAAGGGAGCTAGATTTGCTGCTCAACAAACCTACACATCCCATCATTGTCTCCCTGTAAGACACCTAAACTGGCTTGAATTACCCCACCAGCCTCTCCTCTCTCAGTTCCAGATCATCCATT
The DNA here is from genome assembly GCF_019279795.1 of Protopterus annectens. Classification (NCBI taxonomy): domain Eukaryota; kingdom Metazoa; phylum Chordata; order Ceratodontiformes; family Protopteridae; genus Protopterus; species Protopterus annectens. Next base: position 1,579,807,890 of record NC_056743.1, read on the forward strand.
CTATCTATACCAGCCTTTCTACTGCCCTACACTATCCCCTCTCATCTCCCACTATTCTCCCTCCAGACCACGCAGAAGCTCTACCCATGACCTACACAAATCTACAAACCCAAGTCTAAATGTGAACATTATATCTACAGTTATCACCACACTATTGCCTGGAATAATCTTTCACTAGAAATCAGAACCCTTACACTTCCTAAACAATTTAAGACAGCCACTAAAGAGTACTTCAAAAATCCCTGGTCGTGACACTGCAGCCTCCCTCCCTGAACATCCCCCACTTCCTATACTTTACACTACCTCTTACCCTTTACTCACTGTTCTCGCTTACTCCTTCTAATCTTCCTTTGACTACCCATTATAATGTCTTCTAAAACCTATAAAGCTAAACCCCCCACAAAAAAACGTTGTTTCCCCTTATATATATTGTAAAAGTCTTTGCTATACTCCTGATTATTGACACTGTATAACAACGTATTGTTACTTATTGCCTTGTAAAAAAACTGTAATATTGCTATTTAATTGCTATATAATCATTATGTATAATGAAAATTGTAAAAAAAATGTTGGAGCTTTTCTCCTCGGGCCTCTGTTGAAAAAGAGCTCTTTAGCTCAGTTGGACAAACCCGGTCAACAAATGTAAACCAAATAAATAAATAAAAAAATACATTTGACTCTTTCAATCTGTATATCATCTCAGCAGATGATACCAAAAAATTGTCACAAAAAAATAAATCTACCACCCTATGTAATTGCATACTTCACTTCAATATTCACAAACAGATCAATAAAAGATAACTAAATACCCACAGTGTCAAAGAAGTCATATGTAATCTCTATCTGTAAAGGAAGTGCCTTAGTTAATTATCAAACTATAGATCTATACCATCTTATCACCTCTCAACACAATTCTAGAAACGTATTCACAAACAAATCCTTGGCCATCTAATGAAAGCAATTCATTTTCTCATACTCAACATGGCTTCTTTCCATGCCACAACATGGAAGCTGCATTACTGACTTTTCAGTATTTAATAAATCAGAGAACAAACCAAGGAAAATAAGTAGCTTCCTATTCTTGAACATGTCCAAAGCTTTTTTACTAGCAAGACACTGACACTAGAATTCAGAATAAGGTTCCCTGCCATGGTAATTGCTTAATGCAGGTCAGTCAATTACCACAATGCTAAGAAAATATGATTCAGAAACAGCAATGGCTACAATGAAAATTAACTTATTATCAGCTCATTAACATGTCTCTAAATTTTTCTCTCTAGCAGCCCAAACATCACATTGGCAAGGGTACCTCCCTATACTCAGAAACATATTTAGACACACACACACACACACACACACACACACGCACACACGCACACACGCACACACGCACACACGCACACACACGCACACGCACACACGCACACACGCACACACACACACACACACACACACATCAACAAACAACCCTCCACCCAGTTAATCACAGTCACAGAAACACTCCTTCACCCACATGCATGCTCCAACATAAACATGCACATACAAACACATATATACACACACACTCACATTCACGCACATATACACACACTCTGACACTCACCCCCATTTCCACATTTTTGTTGACCTTAAATGTACTGTAAATACTCCTACAGGAGGGAATGAGTGACTGCTGTGTTTTTGTGGGGAACAGTTTTTCCTCCCTCAGTAAATCAGGCCATATAAACTTGGAGTTACTGGCATTTCCAGGGATAGCACAAGGAAATTGAGCATTAGCTGGTTCTCTGGACTGCCACAGTATTGTGTAGCACTGCGTGTGAGACAGCCCTCCACTCTAAGGCCCTAACAAGTGTTTTTAACCTCATTTGTGTGATAGTCTGACAATCAGAAAGACATGGTCGTGTTAAAACTTCCCTCATGGCAAGCCTTTCTGTATCCCAGACTTAATCCTTCTCTCAACCAATCCAACCTGGTATTCCTCAAGAATCCATTCTCAGTCCACTGTTTTTCAACATATTAATCAATATGTGTAATATAGCAAAAAAATATTTCATGAGTAGAAAACACAGGTGACCTGATATCCACTTGCTAGAACAGAATACTAAATAACTTCAAATAATTACACAGCAGTCACTACATAACACTGAAGAGTAGGTAATAGAATTCCATCTACTTCTTAACACGAGAAAACCTGATTACTTAATTTCTGTCCTGAATTTGCTGAAAAATCATAAACAGTTCCAAATTCTATCGTTACATCACAGCACATTACAAGAGAACATGTTATCTCATGCTGAATTATTAGGCATTGTCTTAGATCATAACTTGAAATTTGACCATAATGTCGATCATTTCACATCAAAACCAAAAACAGAAACAAATTAGGAATGTGTAAGTTTAAACCATACTTAATAGAATGAGAAATGCTAGCTACAGGTAGAATGCTTCTTAAAAAGTTTCTGTATGCTTAGTCAATATTAATTAACATACTAACAACTCAACTTCACAAGCTATAACAAGCACACAGCAAAATAATTAAATTTAAAGCAAGTTTTACCTGCATATCTCTCCATTGCTTAACATTACACAATCTAAACTGTTAGAACTCCAAAAGATCTTAAAATGCTCTCAGCACAAAATAATTAGCAATTTCCTGTACAAATCAAACAAATGCCCTCCAATCACAAACCTTGTGAAAAGATGCACATTATTTGCTGAATCATGATCCTTTAATTATGACAGAGTAATAGTTAAGATATTCACCTCATGGATCCAGCATCTGGGATTTGATCCTGACTTCTTATCACTGCCTGTGTGGAATTTGCAAATTCTTCCCTTGTCTATGCAGGGGAGGTTCGTCCTAAAATCATGCTCCATGTTTCCAGTGGTAGACGAATGAGACAAAAAGCATCACCTGAAGTCAGGTTGAATCAGCCTTCCCAGTGGAACTTGAAAGGTGTGATAACAGAATACACCTAAAATGAATGGCATCAGGGGTACCAGAATAGACTCTAGGTAGTGCAAGAGGAAGAGTCGTGTGAGTCCAACCATTTTAAGCATCAACTGTGGTGCATAGTATCCTCTTGATAGGAGAAGAAGTGGGAGCTTAAAAAAAAAGATGGATCAGGCTAAGAAGGACTACTGGTTGGCTAGTCACCAAAGAGACTAAGGGAACAGTCAGAAGACAAAGAATAAGCCATCAGGGAATCTCTACCATCTTCTGGAATGTGATTCAGCAGACAGCACAAAGAAGCTCTTTCAGACTGCAAAACAGCAACAGAAAGACAAAGAAGAAAGTCAGCAGACACCATTCATGAAGCACACCAGTGGCAATTGGCTCAGAAGTCCAGAAAGCATAAAGGCAGATGGGAGTGCTTCAGGAAGCTTATGAATTACGAAATCCCCATAGACGCTGTACTGCTGCATGCACAGTCTACAAAACAAGAGGAGGAGACCCCCCCCCCCCCAGAAGAAGTATGAAGTGCACTACTGAAAATGAAGTCAGAGAAAGTGGCAGGCTCAGATGAAGTCACTGCAGATGTAATCATAATGTTGGGTGCATTAGGCATGAAATAGCTCTTAAGCGTATTCATCACAGTATACAGAGAGGGGCATATAACAGATTGCTGGAAAATAAGCACTCTAATGGCATTGCACAACAACAAAGTGGATAGTCATAACTGCCAGCAGTACAGAGTTGCCGGACTCCTGTCACACTGCAAGAAATGCTAGAGAAGGTGACAGATAACTGAATATACAGACTAGTAAAACGGGAGATGACCAGTCCAGAATTAGGTTAGGATGCAGTACAACTAAGCTAAGGTTTGCAGTAAGACAGAGTGCGGAGAAGAAGCTGAAGGTAAGGAAGGAGTTTGGCCAGGCATTCTTAGACATGGAGAAAGCATGTGACAGGGTCTCAAAGAAGCTGATGTAAGCAGTCCTGTGATGGTCTGAAGAACAGAAAAGTTTCAAACTAGTGGAAGCTGCATATAGGGATTCAACGACACAAGTATAAACACTGTTCAGACTCACAGAGGGGTTCCCAGTGGGAGTGAGTGTGCATCAATGTTCAGATCTCAACCCCCTCATGTTTACACTAGTACACTGGTCAGCTGGGGCAAATTAAAAAGCATCTGCTTTATTCTGATGATGTGGCACTACAGGTGGACTCTGAATAGGAAATTCAAAAATATTATATGGGACTGGAATGCAAAACTAAAGAGCACATGGAGTGAAAATGAGTACAGTAATCATTCATTCATTCCTCCTGCTTTTTTCTGCACATGTGCAGAGATAGTAGGTTGTGCTGACTCACTCTTCATTGACCTTACCAAAGCATTTGATCTCATTCACCACCTGTTCCTCCTTCTCACCTTAAAAGAAATCAAATTTAGCTCCAATATTGTCACCTGGTTCCAGGATATCTTAATACATAGTTTATTTCAGAGTCAGAATCAACTACTCTCTTACACCTCCAGCACTGTTTACCAAAGAAGTGCTCCAGGTCTCAATACTTGGCTCACTGTTGTTTTAAGTCCTTATTGGCAAACTATCCCCAAAGGTCCCTGACCTTCTTATCACTCATTATGCTAATGATATGGTTATCCTTCACTCTATTTCCTTGTCTTTAGGTATTTAAACCCAGCTTCAATCTGACCGCCACTCCTTAAAATTCTTGGCTAAACAACCATAAGCTATGACTAAACCCCTCCAAAAACAAATATGTTATATTTGAAACCTTATAAAACCTGAAACAACCCTAGATATCTAGTTTTTCAGATCTCAATGGTGCCCCAAAATAAACAATCACATTCTTTAAATACCTAGGTTTATGGCTGGACCAGTCATTTCACTTCTACAACCATGTTGAAAACACCCAGAAAAAGATAACTGTCAGTCATGAAAAATACGTCCATTTCCTCTGCAGACCAGCTAGAGCTGCAATAGACAAATGTGTCCTCCTAGCTTCGCTTGAGCATGGACTTCCCATCATAGCCACAGCTTCTGAAAAAGAAAACTCATCCACTCTACAGTTCGTTGAAAGCAAAATCTTATGATTCATTTTAAATTCCCCTCCTCAGGAACATTGCACCACCACCTTCTTTAAAGCCAGATGATTCCCAGTCACCTACAGAATTAAGTTATTTCTAGGTTCTCTTCTTTTCAAACTACTTCAGCCAGGTGCCTCTCTGCCTTTTTCTACCAAACTCCATAATAAAATCATCCTATAACCTCTGCTACTTCAACCAATTGACTTCCCTCACTCCAGATCACCCCAAACCAAACTGCAGTATATAATATAATATTATGCTAGTTGTTTCATCCACCTGCTGGACTCCCTTCTACTTTGTGTTTTTGAATAAGTTTTGTTTCACGTTTCACAAAAGTCTTCACCCAGGTTGTTCCGACAAGTGGCCTGTTGTGTTCAGTGTACTACTCAATAAACAAACTTGAATAAAACTACAAACAAACATGTTACGTCTCTTCCTTCTCTGCATACCCCTACAATTCATCAGGCCACATAGCCATTCCCAGTCTCCCTGCATTTCATCACTCTGCATCATGTCAAATTTAGACTCTTCTCCATTTCTCTTTTATCTAATCTCTTCAATACCACTTTTCATTATGTGATCTCTCCAAGATACCTACAGTTGAATCCTCCCAGCACAACATATTGGTCTACCATAAATAAAGTCCTCCACCCTGCTAATCTTCTTAACCCCAACCCATTCCCTCTCAATACTGCCTCAGAGATTGCTGCTCTTTTAAATAATTATTTTATTGAAACAATCCAAAAACTAACTCCAAATGGCTCTACGGTCTCCTCTCTATCTTTACATCCCACCCCTCCTTCCTCCAATACATTCTCACTACAACCAGTTCTCATTGCCTTCATCAAATCCCAACTAAATAAACTTAAGCCCTGCTCTCCCTTTGTTGATAATCTACCTTCCTACTTTCTTAAAATTGCTGCCAGTGCTATCACTTATCCTGTCTCTATCTTTATTAATCATTCTATTACTGAATCTCTTGTCCCAGATGTATGGAAATCCTTCTACACAATCCCTCTTCACAAAGGAGGAAACTCCATTGACCCATCCAACTATTGTCCCATTGCTATACTATCCCCCTTTCCAAAATTCTAGAAAAATGCACCCACACTCAGCTACTTAAACACCTGCTAGATAATAACCTTCTTACTACCACCCAACACGGCTTCAGACCCCACCACACTACATTAACAGCTCTACTCTCATTCACCCAAACAGTAGCAGAAGCCCGTGCAACAACCTACTATTTTTTTTTGTTTATTCCTCGCTGTCTCCAAAGCATTTTATACTGTCTCTCACTCTAAACTGATAACTAAACTCTATGACCTTCATCTCTCCACCCCCTCTTTAAGCTGGTTTTCTAGCTACTTATCTAACAGAAAACAATCTATATGCTGGAAAACTGTCACCTCCCCATTTCTTCCTGTTAACACCGGTATCCCCCAAGGCTCTGTATTGGGTCCTTTCTTGTTCAGTATTTTTACTAACAGTTTATCCTCTGCTGCCAACCTCTCCACACTCTTACAATATGCTGATGACTCAGCCCTCATTACCACTAACCACAGCATTCTAGATTATTGGATTGGTTGGATTTTTAACTATTTATTAAGTGATTACTGTTTCTGTTTAATGTCTGAGGAAGCAGTACCCTTAATACTGTGAAAGCACTTACATTTATTAAAGAAAAGTTTTATGCTCTATTCATGACTGTTTCATTGGGTTCTGCATTGCTTTGGTTCACTTTATGTGCTTTGGAGCTTTGATTATCTAGGTACTCCCTTATTTTCTCTTTAGCACTCTGCAATTGCATGTCTTTTTGTTCTGTGAGATTCCCCATATTTTGTAATAATTTAACCTTTGTCAGCACCTATAAATAATTTTTATTACTTCTTAAGCAGATATATTTTTTCTTTCTATCCTATTTTTGAAATTCTCTTTCATTTTATCTCACTCATTTGCTCTAACCTCCGGAATACTTTCTATTTTCCCTAATAACTCCCAGATAATTTCTACTACCCATACCTTAACTCATTCACTCTGGAGCAGCTCAGAAAATTCTGCCTGCTTACTTCCACCATAGGAACAACAGTGCAGCCTGAGCTCATTTTCAGAAAATCCATTTGTAATACCATACAGAAAACAAATGTTCATAGCTCTTTATAAGAGCTAGACTAAAAATGTAAATGTGAAAGTTGTTCAGCAGACACTGACCTTTCCAACAGTGTAAATGTTGATAGTATCAAAGTCATTATTAAATATTTGGCGAGGAATGCTGATATTGTGCATATTTTTTACCTTTTTGGAAAAGCAAAGCACAATATCTTGCTCAATGTACCATGTAGACCCACACCATTTGTATTTAATTTGTTTGTATGAATGTCAGCTTTAAAATTATACCTTAATCATTACTGTGAGATGCTCCTTTATGGAGATATTCACAGAAATCTGATTAATATAATATTTCACATAATTGATAAATAAACAAAACATAATTATCTCATCACCTGTAATAGAGGCTACATATCAGTGTAGAAGTTGTGTATCTCAATGTCATCTTCAAAATGATGCAGCATTTGTGTCATCACCATGCTCCCTTGCAAAGATATGGGCATAATAATGAGAAGTATTGGAAATGTATAATATTCATAATCCTACAAGACTAAACAAACTGTGATATCTGTACATGTGTACAGTGCACAGACACAGTTCTTTTACCATGTTGTAAAGAGTAACACTGTCTTCAAAATGAGGTATTACTTGGCACACTGACATGCTGCCTTGCAAAGTTATTTACCAAAATATGAAAAAAAAATCATAATTTCCATAACCTATGTCCAAAACAAACTTTGATATCTGTACATGTGTATAACATGCAGGCACAGTTCTTTTACCATGTTGGAACTATGAATACTGTCTTCAAAATGAGGTATTACTTAGCACATTCAGATGCTCCCTTGCAAAGTTATTTACCGAAATATGAAAAAAATCATAATTTCCATAACCTAAGTCCTAAACAAATGGATATCTGTACATGTGTACAGCATTCAGACTCAGTTGTTTTACCATGTAGATAGATAGATATTGTTAATATACACATTCTTGGTGCAGCCAACATACTGCTGAATGGGTACATGCAAAGAGAAAAAGCAAGGTAAGGATCGTCACTTCACTAATGAACCCAGGACAGGCATGGGACTTCAGTGGCATGCAAGGCCATCTGATCTGTCCGATACCTGTGCTGGCTGCCCACTCAGACAGTGGATACCACTACAGTCTCACAACCTCCTTCATGGTCAGCAGTCTTCCTTACCTATGCCTTTTCTCTTTACATGTGTCCACTCAACAATGGACCTAAGGGATCAAGTTCTGTATTACTAAGCCCTTCATGTTATCTAAACTCCATACATGCCTGATAAAAGAAGAATAACAAAAGAAGTATTGCAGGATGGTTACTGACATATTCGATTGTATTTGGTAGCACTCCCCTGAAACAGTTGTTCTTTCTCAGCATCTTCACCAGCTCCTTCCCACAGTTATTTGCCAAACTCAGAAAAAAATCATATTTTACACAACACAATTCATAATAGAGTTTTACTTACCATACTGGTCCTACTTGGTCATTGGTGTTTTCCATTCTTCTCACAAGCTGCATGTTACCAACCCTGCATAGCTCTCCTCACGCCATTGTGGAGGTCAGTCAAGAATAATACAATGCCCTCCTCAATTAAGTGAATGCCATCCCTTCTGAACAGGTGAACATCTTCTGTGGTGATGCTGTCATGGCAGATTGTAGATCCACCGACTCTGTGCATCAAGCCACGCATGAACCCATTCTGTAAATGTCTGGCCTTGTGCGCTGCCAGTTGAATGTTTGCTGTTTTCCATATCTGGCGAGGAATTATGTCAGACCGCACAAAATGACAATGTGGCCAACTCAACTGCAGGTGTTCAAAAATTGCTCTGATTTGAAACCGTAGCCTTCTGAGTGGTTGACCGATCATATCATTCCCTCCAATGTGCAGCACAAGGATGTTGGGCTCAGGGTAGATGGAACACTTTTCTTCCAACAACTGCAGTATTCTGCTCCAATGCATACCTCTTCTTGCAATCCAGTATACCTTCACACTGGATGTGGGGAAGCTCAAGTTGTAGTTCTGCTTATGTGAATAACAATGACAGCTGCTGACAGTTTGCCTGAAATGTGATGACTCAGTGCTATATTGTAACTGCACTATGATAATGACGTGCAAAGTTATGCATGCTCAGACATAGGTGATAATTGCAGCACATAACATAGGTGTTCATGTTATTACCTTGTGCAGCTGTTATGTAACACAGACTCATTATTAGTAAGGAGAAGACCTGAGTAATTCAGTAAAATAGTACAACATAGTTATTGACCCCTTCCTCCCAGCTAAATTCCACAAATGACTGACAAAGCCAAGAAAAAAGCCCAAAACATATGGTAGCTCCATGGTTGTAATAGTCAGCAAGTAAGTCAGGAGACATCTATAAGAAATTAATTCTAGCGGATGTTGTTAGAATTAGTGGCCTAAGTGGGTAATGGAAGATATGCTATGTCAAATACCAGAAAATAATAGCACAATATACAGACAGGGACTAAAGGTGGAGGTGTCTGACTTTAAAAAAAACTATATCTCATGGCTGGTCAAACAGGACATTGAACTTGAGCTTCTCCATCTTCAAAGTACCATAAGCCAAATCCCATAGCACTTACTTGCAAGATATAGGTCCCCCTCTATGACTCAGGAAACCCATGTATTATTGGAAACACTCACCATGCAACCCAACAGCATCAAGTACAGAACTAACTCAAAAAAAAAAAAAACAGCCAACCTTGGAGGAATCACAGCATCAATAGGCTGTGTAACAGAAGGAAGAAAACAATGCAAAAAGTAGGAAGTGCAGCACCCAGCAAGATAGAAGCTGCTTCACAGTAAACAAACAGATCTGAAGACAATTAAAATCTGCCAAAGCCAAATCTGAGGTACATTTGTCCTATCAGGCCAAAGGACAACCACAAGACATTCTTAAACTATGTGCACAACCTCAAATGAACCATTGTCACAAATGCTCTCTATAAAGGGCTAACACAGACAAATAACTGGCATCTGAGCCATGGACTAACACTAACGTGCCAAGAAATACATAACAGCATCCCCCAGGAGGACAGCCAGCCCTTGTGACTACCATATTGACACCACAGCCCTATCATTATAAAAATATAAAATGAACAGTGCTGTAAGTTTCACCCCATCACTCACAAACAAAAATAAAGTAATTCTAATGTTCCTAGTGAAATGATTTTTTATCATTCTTAAGAGAATCTCCTAGTGGACATAATTAATGTTAACCCCTCAACCAGATCTTATCTCCCCCCCCCACCAGTCAAAACGCACTACTTTTTCTCCAATCCTTGTTAGAACTTTTTCTTTACAAGTTTCCTCTACTTAATCCGAGCAGTACACTGAAGTTCCTCATCTCATCTTACATAATTTCAAATTGTTTACCTCAAGTACAACCAACTATGAATGCCCACTTACATTGGACAAATATACAACCCAGGAAGGACTAGCAAGTTAGAAAAGTAAGGAGTGTGTGTGTGTGTAAATATAACAACAAACTCACCAAATATTTTATCATTCAGCCATTTCCTAAAGGACTAGGAATGACAGCACAGTGAGACCAAAAGTTCCTAAGAATATATACTCAAGCCATCAAATGCATGCTCCTCTCAAACAGGTGGACTGCTACTGAAATTTCTTGGAAAAGGTGACAGTACTTTAACTACAAGATCAGCATCTTGCTGCAGAATGGCCACTGGGTCTTCTCATCTCACACACTGCCCTCCGCTTTACACCAGTCAAAGAAATCCATGAAAAAGACCATGCAAAAAGTAGACTTATCACCTCTTCAGATGTCCAAAGTGGAACATTTCTTTCACTTTAGTAGTAAAACAAGACTTCAGCATTGTGAGCTTTAACTTCCCTTTGTTGTTTTATATCATACTGAAGTGCTTCAGTTATACAACTGTCACCTTCTACATCATTTAAATGTATACGATAAAACTATTTTTCTGTTAAAATATCAGGACAGTTACCATTTTTCCATGCTCCCCCAATAAATGCACATATCAGGACTGTACTGCAGAGAGGGGGACAGGTGTTAAAATATAAACATTTTGCTACGCTTAGTGAAAGCAGTTTTTACTGTCACTCAGAAGAAAAACAAATTATGTTAATCCAAATCAGCCCCACACACTACCAAATCATTCACAGAGACCAGTGTAAGCACCTCAGTAATTACAGGATTTAACTCTGAAACTGCTAACAGCTTGCTCCCGGCCTGACTTCTATACAAGTTCAGCTAACAGGCTGTTCTACAACTGTTCATCTCTCAGAAGCCTTGGCATTTGAGTGTTTTTTGCTGACTTAAGAACCCTTCCAGAGTCATTAGATTTACACACCTCCACAGTTTTCCAGAACCAAGCTTCTACAACCTCAAACACAAGAGTGTCACAGTGATGATCACTGAACTTCAGCCGAAGAATAAACCTCTACATAGTTTACAATAAACCCAATTCTTTCTACAGATGACATGGTGCACAGAGCATACAGGAAGCGGGTTAATCCAATAAAATACCATTACTCTAAAAATAACTGCCAAAAAAACAATCTTTTTGCACCTCTGAAATAAGATGCAAAAGATACAAACAATCCAAAAGCCACACGCACGCTATATAATACAAACTCACTTCCTAATGATTATGCATCCATCTGTACTCCTGAATGTCAGTGAAACACCCTTTTCACTTTACCATCCCCACCAACCAGAAACCCATTTAACCTGAGGCCTGAACAGAAAAACACAATCACCAGCAAGTTTGTACCTTGTGAACAAGTACCAAATACTTCCTAAAACCAAGGAAAGGGACTTGCTACTTCGCAGGACAGAGGAACTACTCCACTAAACTGCATCTGCCTGCAAAGGCATTTAATAACTCCAAAAAAATTCTACACTTCCAAACTGGCAAGATCCATAAACAAATTATCCAGACTTTTATATGAGCATTAAAATGGGCCTTACCTATTGAACATTACATTCCACTATAACTGATAAAACACTCATTTTTAAATGCTGAAGAAAACTATTTTTTTCTCCAAAAAATCTCTCTAAAAACCCCACCTTCATGTTTAGAGATGCTGTGATGTGCACATAGACACAGCACGTGAACACGTCTGATAGTATGTGTCAGAGGCCTCTTGTCTAATACGTACGTGTAGATGCCTAATAGTTTAGTTAACAGCTAGAGATGGTCTGTGACTGTATGCACATATACATAAACCAAACCAGGTATGATAATGCTGACCACCTCTCATCTGATCCTTTAAACACAATTGTCTTTTGATTTTATTTACAATTGTGGTGCATGGGGCACCTCTTTTAAATCATTTCCTTTTGCTGGATTTCCTGACTCAGCTGAGATTATGGCCACAATGCAACTCTAAGAGAATCACTAACAGCAGCACCCAGCAGACATAAAATTAATGGAATGAACAAAATACTTCTTCTTTCCTGGCTCCTGGACACCCCAAACATTTCCAAATGTATTGCCCTCACATTCAGTCCTGTCCCCAAGACAATGACTTCATACTCTTCATCCATTCTGATGTTTTATGTAGCTAATGGTTTCCCCAGAAAAATGGAGTGCAGGAAAGCTGCATGTAAATTAAAAAAGAAAGAAATATATAAAAGATTATCGGAAGAACCAAAAAAAGGCCAAGCTGAACAGGAACTGCTTGCAGTGCAAGCCGTGAAATCTTTGAGTGCCGAAAATAAAATAGAGGATCCAGTAGCAAGTGAAATCTCCAAATCTTTGCAAAAAGAAAGGAAATACCTGCTGCTGGACCCTCTTTTTATTTGGAGAAAAACAAAAGAAATTTAGTTTGGGGGCGGAGGTGTTATGCAAGTTGTGGCTTGGATTGCAAGAATCCGATTGGTTGCCACCACTTGCTTTATGAAGAACTTTGAAATTGGATTTTCTACTAAACCTTTAATGTGACCTTAATGTAAAAACATGGTGAATCATAACTACAGAAGATAAATTACACATTCAGTTATGATTTCAGCGTGTTTTACATTAAGGTGAAGTACAAATCTGCATGACAGTTTGTCTCACTTGTGGAAGGCACTTGGGGGTAGTGGCTTGCAATTTGTATCTTCTCATGGTGAGCTTGGGTTTAAGCACACAGGCACCATGAGAAGGTACTTGGGGTTAACAGGTAGTGGGGAAGTGCCAGTGTCTCATCTTTACATCATTATTCTGCATTATCTTTGGAATTACTGGCACATGATCTGAAATATTTATTGGGTGCATATCAAAGTTCTCAATTAAATGGACATGCTCCTGTGTAATATAATTTCTGTCAAGTATAGCCAAGTTATTGTACCTTGGGAATAATATGTAAATTCTCTATGAGATCATACTACTGAATTCACATCTTTCATAGCAAATATTTTCAAATGAGGTCAGCATGCAGCTCACTGAATGCGACTATAGTCATGATTATATGGAAAATAAATATGTCTTTAACAGGTCATTTAAAGATTCCTGGTATCTATGTACAAGATACCAGGATGACATATTTATTACATGGAAATATAATATGAGCACCATTCCAGTTTTTTTTTTTTAATATATTTGAACAACACTACCGACTTTTTTACGTTTTACACATGGGGTTGGCATAAACCTCATTTCATACTTAGAAGTGTTGCTCATGAAAGATGTGGAGAATAAAAGACTCCTCTCAAAAATTTTTAGAAAATCCACATATTCTATTTTTTTCCTACATTTCACCAGCTCCCATCCAACTGCTCAAAAAAAAGCAGTAGTCAAAGGATAATCCCTCCGTGCCACATAGATGATTACTCTACACGAGCATTTCCTAGAGGAGTGTCAATTATTAAAAAATATGTTTTTAAGAAGAGGTTACCCCAGTGGGTTTATAGATTATTCACTGGAGGAAATTATTTTTAAGAGGGAAAAAATTTCTTTAGGCCAATTTTATTAGAGAAAGAACTGAACATCATAAGCACATTTGCAGACATTAGTTCAATAACTAGTTCAAGTACCATAGTTAACAATTTTAGAAGTAGTTCCATGGACCATGCACAGTTTAAAGAAACTGCAGAGAAATTGATATGTATTTCAAACTAACGTGGAACTATTCAAAAAAGTAGGTGATAATCCAGTTGTCATATTCAGGAAGGGCATTAGTTTCAAACAACTTTTTGATAAATAAGAAAAATAAATTAAAAATTTGGGGACATTCTTTGTTGTGAAAATATTAAAATGAATAGACAACTTGTACAGATCACAGGCAGTTATGAATGTACAGCAAAAGATGTCTATATTGCAATATGTCAGTCATGCACAAGTTTTTATATAGGCAAGACTGAAGAAATGTTGAAACAAAGAATTTACAAACATTTATATAATCAGGAAGAATGGTAGCACTAATGCATGTTCTAAGCATATTGCAGTGCACACAGAACACAATTTTAAATTTTCAGTTTTAGAACATTTACCACACAATTCTAGAAGAGGACCATGGGCTCTAATGCTTGAAAATAGAGAACTTATGTAGCAGATATGGCTTAATGTAGGCACCCCCTATGGTTTGAACAATGTGTTATTTATTACCTGTTTACTTAAACTTAAAGCCCAACAATGCTGATTATTTCAAGCTGCATTCCACCTATTTTATTGATATTTTATTGAATTTTATGTATTTTTGTATCAATTTTAAGAATATGTATCACAACATTCTTAGCTTGCACTGTTTTAACTGTTTTATAAAAATATTTGATTAATGTTACCTTTTGCATTCAATAGAATTGTAATATGTAGACGGTCCTTTAAAAATTTTAGAGGAAAAAATCATGTGACCTTTTGGAGTTTTTAAAATCGCCCGATGAACATTGTTGTATATCTGAAGAAGTCTTGTTAACTTTAACTAGACAACATCTCTTATGTTGTATGTCTTTATAAACTGTGTTTTTTCTTGAACTGTTCGAACCTTGGTACTGTGTTTGCAAGAGGCTACATTGCGTCCATGCCATAGCTTAATCAGTTTGTTTGCTGTTGTTGTTTTAAACTTTGTTCACTTCAGTGGTACTCTTGATTCTGCTGGTCAACTCCTATGCTTTTCTCTGTCTCTCAAACATTTCCTTTGGAACACTGGAAAAGGTTTCAGTGGCAAAGTCTCTCCATGTACTTTATTATTAGAAAAAAATTAAGAAAATTCCCCTTCAGTCTGATGGCTCATTTTTTCTTGGATGAACTTTTACATTTCCTCCTTAGCCTGTTCTGCACAAAAGAAATACTTTGATCCTCCAGTAAATAAATATTTTGAAAACAGCTGAATACAACAGCTTGAATCTCACACCTGCCTCTCAACATTCCCAGATTACTGAAATAAAGGAGTTTTGCTTCTGCCTTGTGTACAGTGAATATTCATTTTCCACAAATACTCTACTGTCTCCAACTTTTAATACTTTGCCCTTTTGCCACAGTTTTGTCAGGATCAACTCTTTCTGCTGGTAAGTTTGCAACTTTACTAATAAAAGTGTCAGCTGCTTTCTCCTGACCAGATTTGGAGCATACACATGGTGTGCCCTTTCAGTTAACAGTTCCTACTGTGAGACACCAGTCCAGTTGCTTATTTGTGTCTTCATAAAATTAATACAGTCTGTTTATTTCAGTTTCTCTGGTAGAGCAGAAAATACTCAAATTTTCCCAATATGCTCTGTCCTCTAATTCTTCTATTTTTCCAAATATCTCTTTTTGAGCTGTCTCATACTCAGCCTGCCTTTTTTTCGTTATGACCTGATTTTTGCAGTTTTATCAGATCATCTGAGTATCTGCATATTTTGCATGCATCACATGCAAAAACAACTC
>NC_056743.1:1579826424-1579901062 GCF_019279795.1 Protopterus annectens
AATACTATGGAACATATTCAGGGACATTGCTATAACTCATACTGCATGCATATCTGTCAGTGTCACACAGTGTAAAAGTATATAAGGTGCGTCTAAATGTTGCTGCATCCATTCTGTAATACGTACGGCTAGTGAATGTATCCTTGGCACCCTCCTTTTCAGCATCTTATTGTCTGATAAATTGAGGTGCCTCCTGTGCCATAACTACCGTGTGCAAACTAGTTACCAGCCTCCATCAGGGATACTTGATGTACATCATAGAGCAGGCTGTGAGAATCTATGTAGCTTTTTCTAACAAGTATTGGATTATACTCCATAAGGTGTCCTGGTACTTTAACTGCTTGCCACACACTCAGTCCACCACTGTACACATAGGGCTTGACACTAAGCTGTCTATCTGCTCATAAACCAGTGGGAATATCTGACAATGATATTTAGCCAGGGTCGCAGTGGGCAGACACCACTGCATATGAAATACAGAAAAATGATCATAGAAATACAAAAACATTCACAGAGGCCCTCAATAATAATCTGCTCAAGCAACAGAGACCTCCAAAGCAGAAACGCAAGCAACCTCCACCCCCCCAACACAACCCAAATGACACATAGACCACAGACTCAGTGTACCAATAAATCACAGCCCATAAGGCAAAACAACGTACCCAACACACCAGTCATAGGTGATTCTATAGTCAGGCACACTGCTGTCCCACTCACCAAGCTGAACAAGGAGAAAGTTACTGTCAGCTGCCTGTTGGGTGCCAGGATCTGCCACATAATCCATGCACTCAGGTCACTCCACAACAAGTACAAATATGACTCTGTCATTGTCCATGTTTTGATGTGAACGACCTGAGACGTACCTCCCTGGACTACATGAAAAGAGACATGGATGAGCTCTCTGATCTTGTAGCCCAGGTAGGTATGACATTAGCCATGAGTAGCATCCTGCCGTCACCCAGAATGATACCACAGTACAAGGACAAAATGATTGACTTCAACAATTGGCTAAGCTTCTGGTGTCATTCTAAGGGGATCCAGTATGTGTCTGCCTGGGACGACATGGTCGCCAGACCACGATGCTTTGCCAGAGATGGCCTGCACCTGTCATCCCTGGGATTCTGGATACTGGCTAAGGGTCTTGCTGCCCCTATAGTTCCTTTTTTAGGCAAGGTTCAAATGACAAATTCACCACCATAACAGGAACAGGCAAGCAAAAACTGAGGGTAATGCTACTCAATGCTAGAAGCCTAAATCTCAAAATGCACTCACTTGAGGCACTCCTTAAAATGGAGACCATCGATATCTGTGCAGTGACTGAGACCTGGTTCAAGGCTCTAGAGAGCACTCCTGCATTATCAGGCTATAACTCATACCACACTTTTTGGCCATGTAATCTGGACCAGAACACCAAAGGCGGAAGTGTGTCCATATTCATTAAGGATATCCACACCTCCAGACTAGTTGTGCAGCATAATGCATCCAAGTTTATCCAAGTGCAAGTAACTCTGGGCAAAACTGCAATCCAAATTGTAGCTTGCCACAGATCCCCCACCATGCCCCAGGATTCCCACTCCTCTTTTTTTAATATACTGGAAAATATTAGGGTTCGACCAAACACCCTAATAATGGATGATTTCAACTACTCCACCATTAACTGGGAAAACTACTCGTACCAACTCCTTCGCTCAACGCTTTTTGGAGTTCATAAATTCCAATGCACTAGATCAACTTATTCACACCCCCAACAGGAGCAACAATATCTTAGACCTAGTCATTACCAACATGCGTGACCAGTGTTCCACACCTGAAGTCAACTCCTCATTGGTCAAATCCTCCATAAGCTAATCACACTAGATATCCGCATCCCACCCTCACCCAGCATTAAGGAAACCATAGTAAAAAATTTCTCCAAAGCCAACTTCATGCTTCTTAAGACAGAAGTGGCGAACTTCATGACACTCATGCAGATGGACAATACAGTTACGACTGCTGAATCCTACACAAATGCACTCTATAAGCACTTACATGAGTGCATGGATCATGCTATCCCAAACAGAACCAAGACGCTATCCTCCAAAAAAAGGAAGCCAATCTGGTGGTCCCCTGCTATAAACAAACTCTACAACAGAAGGAAGAAACTGTTGCAAAAGAGAGTAAAATCCCATGAGTGGAGGAGCTCCCTGGTCAGCCTCACTAAGAAGCTGAGATCCCTTATAAGATCCTCCAAAGCTAGCTTTGAAAACAAAATCACCACTGATTCTAAGGGCAACCACAACGCATTCTATAGCCATGTCAAGAATCTCAATGGCAACACCCAGATCTGCCCTGAGTTACAGCACAACGACACAAAAATTACAGAACCATCTGATATTGCCAACATCCTGGCAGATAGCTTCAGTGCTAACGTTACCCCTCTCTCATCCCCTAAAGGGCCCATATCTATACAGGAAGAATGCAGAGTCCCTGTAATCACATCTATGCAGGTAAAAGCTGCATTCTCTAAAACCAAAAACACAGCATCCATGGGACAACATCCCAGGCTGCATTTTACATGAACTTTAGAATGAACTGTCTCCCCACCTAAGCACCATGTTCAATCATAGTCTCATGTCAGGCTTTGTGTCCACTGAATGGTGTACAGCAACAGTTATCCCACTCCACAAAGGGGGAGCCACCACTGATCCTGGGAACTATTGCCCTATTAGCCTGATGGGCCTGGTCTGCAAGAACATGGAACATATCATCATGGAACTCATAAACAAAGACATTGATAACCTCCAAACTCTGGACCCCACCCAGTTCGGGTTTGTGAAAGGCAGATCATGCCTTCTGAACCTGATTGATTTCTTTGAGGCAGTCACCAAAGCCGTAGATGAGGGTAAGGTGGTTCACACAGCCTATCTTCACCTCACCAAGGCTTTTGACACCATCCCCCATTCTGGAATTGGATCCAAACTCACTAAACTAGGTATTAATCCCTACATCACAAGATGGGTTGCCAACTGGCTAACTGACAGAACCCATACTGTAAAAGTTGCAGACTCCAAATCTGACTTCAAACCAGTGACAAGTGGAGTACCACAGGGTTCAGTCCTGGGACCTCTCCTGTTTGGTATCTACGTCCCTGAAGTAAAGTTTAACACGGAAGGCCTCTGGCTAATGAAGTTTGCAGATGACTGCAAACTAGGAGCCATAGTCAAGTCCCCAAATGATGTGGACATCCTACAGAAGGGCCTCACTGAGACAGATGCCTGGTGTCAGAGGCATGGCCTCAAGCTCAGTGCCAAAAAGTGCATTGTCATCCCCTTTGGTAAAAACTCTGTACCCATGAACTACCACATAAACGGCAGTCTACTTAATGCTGAATGTGTGATGAGAGACCTTGGGACCCAGGTGAACAGTAGTCTCTGCTTTGATAATCACATCGTCACAGTAGTCAGGAAATCCTTCTATGTGGCACACCTCATCACAAAAGGGTTCTCATCCAGGAAAAAAGAGGTCATTGTTCACCTCTACTCGGCACTCATTAGACCCATTATAGAGTACAATGTCCCTTTTGGAATGTACCTCGCAAGACATCTGTAGCAGCTGGAAAGGCCACAGAAGTACCTCACAAAGAGGATTACTGGCCTCAAACAGATGCCCTACACTGACCATCACAAGAAACTCCAGCTTTACAATGTAGCATATTGCCTACTTCGAGGTGAACTCTACCTAACATATAAAGTATGTTAAACCCAGAACTGTTGGACATGCTACACCTAAATAAATCCCAATCCCTCTGAGCTACACGGTCTAGGGACCTAAACCTTGTCATCACAATAAACAGGACATGCTGGAGGGATAGATTCCTGTCCCAGAGACTTCCTATACTCTGGAACAAGCTACCCATCTATGTCAAGCAAAAGTTCCTCATTAGTACTCTTCAAGAAAAATCTTAATGAGTAGATGGGAAATAGGAAATACACCCCGGGGATCACTTCTTTGGCTCTGCTCGACAGGGGCACATGAAATTAACTTTCTTGAGTAGTGTAAGCCAGGGAACTTTGTTGGCTAGGCTTACCTAGGCCCTTGGGCTGATAGCCTAGTACTTACCTATGAACCTATGATTGTTATTTACTTGTGGTTCCCATATGTCCCCATAGCCTCATATGAATGTTGTTTAGGGTTACAAATATCTTGAAAAGCACACATAGTCACACAATATCCCCATGGTACATGGCCCTAGGTAAGTGTCTAAGATGGGCTGCAGATCTGCCACATATAGATATCATGAAAACCTTTAAAGTGCTTGCAAGAGACATTTGTGATAATGCCATATGTCTTAGATACTACCTCCTACCTGGCAGTTGATGGAACTGAGCTACTGTCTGTACATATGTGCCATCTCCTGCTCACCTAATGAAATATATGTAGCTATCCAGGTGCAAGCTATTTGCAGACATTCTACTCTGTGGAATGCTTGCATGGTGATTTTCAAATCTAGGTGCTTAGGATTTCCCTCTCTCTTCCCCCCTTGGCTGACCTGGTGTGACTCAGTTTTAACTCCACAGTTCCCTACAAAATGGAGTCTACAGGACTGAAATTGGTCACCTTAACAAAATCAGTTTCTCTCAGCATTTAAGCAGATTGAACTCTACAGTTCCCTACAAAACGGAGTCTACAGGACTGCAATTGGTCACCATAACAAAATCAGTTTCTCTCAGCATTTAAGCAGATTGAACTCTACAGTTCCCTACAAAACGGAATCTACAGAACTGCAATTGGTCACCAGAACAAAATCAGTTTCTCTCAGCTTTTAAGCAGATTAGGTTGCACACAAAAAGCATTTGTTAAGCTTTCACTTACAATGCTGTGTAATTAAACAGGTCACCATTTTGGTCAGCCATAGGGCTCTTTTTTCTACTTGAGTGTTTGCCTCCTTCCCCTGTAACTAAACTGACTCTTACATTAAGAACTATAATACTTACCTTATAGCTTTAGGACACCTAAACCTTGTAAACTGCAACAGCCTGGCATTTGAACAAGTAACCCTTGTAAAAATTCCCAAAATTGTATACTGATGGTCTGTCTTTCCTGCTAAACATAAGTGAAATTACAGTTACAATTAAAAAGTACTGTGTGCAAATAACATTATAGTGCTGCGTGCAGATTTTAGGCCCTTGTATTCAACTTACCTCTGGTGTGGTGTCTTGAGTCAATCAGGGTATTCCCTGTAACCACTCCTACTGCCTTCTCTTTTCCCCCACCCCCCTCTTTCCTCAAACAGGTTAAACTGCTACAGTTCAGTACAGGCATCATTTTCAAATCTAGGTGCTTAGGATTTCCCTCTCTCTTCCCAACTAGGCTGACCTGGTGTGACTCAGTGTAAATTTCTACACTGTATGGATCTTTTAATGTTTTTTTGTGTAACTGAATGACCTGCTGCTAAATTCTGATTCTGTACAGACTGCTCTATTTATTTGCTGAGGCTCTATAAGTAGCTAGTGACTTTACTGAATTTCTGTGGTAATATTTGTGTTTAAACTGAAACTGTACCTAGAGAAAGTGTATAATCAGAGCTCCTACTTGCTGCATGTGTTTTTAATATTTAAATTGCACACACACATTGAAGAAGTGCTTTTATGACTTGAATAACTTGGGCTAGCTATACCTGAAGTGCTTTTACTGGCAATTTTCCAGTTGTACAATTGTAAACAATTGACTTAGTTTTTCTGGTATATCTTTAAAATCTGGCAAGTGTTTATTTACTGCATTGCTCTCTTGCTTAGGTTTCTTAGCTATAAATCTTAGTTCATTCTGAAGTATGCTACTTTACCCCCCCCCCCACCAAACCTTTCTGAATGTATTATTATAAAATAACTGCCTGTTGTTGCCGTCATGCTTACCCTAGAATCTCTGATTTTCTGTTTTCCTAGTTGAATTCTACAGTTTCCTACAAAACGGAGTCTACAGGATTGCAATTGGTCACCATAACAAAATCAGTTTCTCTCAGCATTTAAGCAGAGTAGGTTGCACACAAAAAACATTTGCTAAGCTTTCACTTACAGTGCTGTGTAATTAAGCAGGTCACCATTTTGGTCAGCCATAGGGCTCTTTTTTCTACTTGAGTGTTTGCCTCCTTCCCCTGTAACTAAACTGGCTCTTACATTAAGAACTATAATACTTACCTTATAGCTTTAGGACACTTTAGGAAACCTTATAAACTGCAATAGCCCCGCTACGTTTGCCCTCGCTATGCTCGGGCTCTCTTCGCTCCCCTCCCTACCTCTAATTCCCTCCTGCCCTAGTACCTCTAAATTTATAGTACTATAGCCACTCCCCCACTTTCTAGATCCTATCTGCTTTCATCTGGGATAATTCCTCCCACCCCCATTCTTCTACCTACATTTTAATAGCACCTATTGGCTTTCATCTGGCATTCTCCCATCCCCCTTCCAGTACCTTTACCTCACCACTCTATCTTCTGGTGTTGCATCACCAGGTATAACAGTTCCTTAACTCACTAGCTGAATCACAGATAATGATATACTCCTCTTTACTACCCCTCCTGTTTGCACCATACCTCCTTACTTTGTATGAAAACCAGTTTCTCACGGGATTTCAGGTCCCGAAAGGCCATACTATCACCCCAGCTGTAAATCCTCCCACCTTCAACCATACTTACAGTACCAGGTCCTATCCAACATCTTGTTCAGTCTATCAACATCTCAACCCCAGGCACATTAGCTCTAGATCCAAACACTACCACAAACTAATAAACAAATTCCTGAAGTTCATCACCAAGTATAGACTTAACCTAATACTTGGTGGTGATATTCACCCCAACCTTGGTCCACCCACTTCAGATACACATACCCCCTCTACTTGCAATCTAAGCTACAAACCTACAATTAATAGGCCAACTAACTCTATCCTAGTCTATCATCTCAATATTAGAAGCATTAATAACAAGGTACATGAATTGCATGCACTTCTGGATGTCCACTCCCCTGAGATTCTCTGTTTATCTGAAACCTGGTTAAAACCTAACACTACAGACAATGAAGCGTTAGCACCTGGGTACAACATACACAGGCTGGATCGTGCTTCAAGGAAGGGGGGTGGCATAGCTGTACTCTATAAATCTGAGTTGAATGTCACCATAGATGTAATACAACCACATCAGATTAATAACTCGGAGATTCTTGCCACCAAATTGCAACTTAATAAAAATAAATGCATTAATATCATCTGTATGTACATTCCCCCAGGTAACAATATATCTACACTTGATGATATCCTGCACTGGCTATCATGTCACTACCCCCAAACTTGGAGACTTTAACATAGACTGGGGCACCTTTTCCTCAGAATCCCCAACCACCCATATTAACCTGCATACATTTGCACAAATCATATCCACCCCTACCAGGATAGGTAAACCCAACCAAAAAGAAAGCATACTTAACTGAGTACTCATAAGTAGTCACCCCCAACTGTACACCTCTGGTACCCTCTCTGATGGCCTAAACGATCACCTTCTCACATATGTGATTAAGCACAAAGCCATTAATTCCCAACAACCCTTACTCAGAAAGGTTAGAAACAATATAAACTTTGACCCTACCAAATTCCAACAAGAACTAAACTCATGTAATTGATCTATTCCAAAACACCTCCCCTTAGAGGAAGCAGTAGCATACTTTAACAACAAATTCCTTGAGATCCTTGATTTGCATGCACCTGTTCGTTCAAAGAGAACAAAGGCAAAAACTGTGCCATGGCTTTCTATAGAGTCTAAACTCAAAATTACCCTTAGAATCAAAGCATGGGCTTTATGGCATTCTTCTAAAGACCCCTAAGATCACATTAAATACATGCAATCCAGGAACAAAACTAAACAATCCATTTTACAAGACAAAAAGCAATACTACTGTAATTTATAGACAGTAAATCAAAAGAACCCTCAGATGTTTTGGGCAGGTTTAAATAATCTACTACATCCTGGACAAACTTCAACACCAATCCCTGCTGCTACTATTGATAAAACCCCTGAAGATGTTTCTGACAGTTTTATCCGATTCTTTACTGAGACAATTCAAACCCTAGCTAGCCAACTACCTCCTAGCTCTCCTGGTCCTGAAAGTAGCACCCCTAGAAACCTACTCACATTCAGCTTCCAACCAGTTGCCACTTCACTTATCCGTACGTTGATCAAAAAATTAAAACCCACTACACTTTCTGCTGATCAACTCCCTGCCGAGTACCTACACAAATCAGCTGATGTTATTGCTTACCCCGTCTCAATACTAATCAATCGAACCATAGTAGAAGCTAAAATTCTCACCATCTGGAAAATATCCTATGTAATCCCACTTCACAAAGAGACAGCTCTACTGAATTCTCCAATTATAGGCCAATAGCTATACTCTCTCCACTTGCAAAGATTATGGAAAAATGTATTCATAGACAACTCATGCACCACCTAATCCAGAATCACCATATGGCAGACAGCATGGCTTCCATCCTCATCACAGCACTACTTCAGCCCTCCTAACCTTAACCAACACCATAAACCATAATTGCAACAATAATTATATATCCTCAGCCCTCTTCTTGGATCTTTCCAAGGCATTCGATATGGTTGATCACCAACTTTTAATCCACATCCTGCAAACATTCTGTCTAGATACTAGAGCCCTTCAATGGTTTCAGTCCTACCTGGATGGTCGACAGCAGGCTGTCCTCTGGTAGAACAAACTCTCTAACCTTCTACCTAACACCCTTGGAGTACCACAAGGCTCTGTACTAGGGCCCTTGCTGTTCTTCATCTTCATTAACGACCTTTATACTGTCATCCCAAAAGTCAGCTGTATCCAATATGCTGATGACTCTACTCTGATTTGCTCAGCCACATCTCCAGTAGAGTTATGGTCAGCTACCCAGACCACCTTTAATACAATAGAAAACTGGCTTTCTGAACATCATCTGATCCTAAATCCCAAAAAAAAACTAAAATGCTGTTATTTTCACCAACACGTAGATCTACTGCTTTCACCTTTACCATAAATTCAAATGATGGCACAATAATCTCCCCTGACCCCTCTGCAAAACTATTGGGTGTCATCATAGATCTTCTTCTTTCAGCTTTTTCCCAGTTAGGGGTCGCCACAGTGGATCACCTCGTCCGCTCATTATTGGCAGTGGAGTTTTACGGTGTCGAGTTGCCAGCCCGGCACCCAACCTTCCACAGAAGGCACACACATGCACACACTCACACCTAGGGCCAATTTAGAGTGTCCAATCCACTTGCAGCATGTCTTTGGGATGTGGGAGGAAACCGGAGCACCCGCAGGAAACCCAGGCGACCACAGGGAGGACATGCAGACTCCGCACAGAAGGCACCCCAGCTGAGGATTGAACCGGAGAACCTCTTGCTGTGAGGTGGCAATGCTAACCACTGCACCACCGTGGCCGCCCTTGGGTGTCATCATAGATAATAATCTAAAATTCGACCTACATGTTAACCAAACTATCAAAGCCATCAATAAAAAAACTAGGGCCACTTTACAGAATAAAAGCTTTCCTAACCCATCCAGCTAAAATTGCCATAGCTCACTCTCACCTTCTTTCAACCCTTCTGTATGCATCCCCTCTACTCTCAAATTTAAACAATACTATCCTTAACAAACTCAATTTGCTACAACCACATTGCCAGGTTTGCCACTGGGCTGCCTTTTAGGACACATCATTGCATCAATCTAAATCAGCTTGGGTGGCTTGAACTACCCAGCCTAATCCAGTATAACCAACTGATCATGGCCTATAAAATCCTCTATAATCCGGACAACACTCCTGCACTTAAAAATATTATGACCCCCCTATAACAATCCTAGACCGCTTCGATCCTCTAACAAACTACTAATTCAGACTATCAAAATTAATAACACAGCTGGTGACTCTCTCTTTGCAAACTCTGTAAGTAGATCCTGGAACTCTCTTCCAGCTGATATTACCTTACTTTCCACCTTAGGTCAATTTAAAACTAGACTCAAAAAACATTTGTCACTTAACTGGCTATGTCAATGTATCAAACCTGGTTAACTCTCTCTAGAATGTGTAAAAATCTGTTAATCAGTTTACTGTGTAATTTAATTTAATCCTGACTTACACTCGGGATTAACTCTAACCTGTGGAACTTGTTTAACTTGCTTAGTTATGTAATCTCTGTAAATAGTCTGTTTGTAATATGTAATGCTGGTATTATGTAATGCTGTAAATGCTTACCCTTGGAGCTTTTCTCGCTGGGCCTCCGCTGAAAATGGACATGCATCCAGTCGGACAATCCCAGTCAACAAATGTAAAATAAATAAATAAATAAATAAAATTATCATTTCTCGGGGCACTGGGGAACATCATATGTCCCCCATATACTGCAGCATGCATATCAGAACTGCATTCACTCTTCTAACATGTTACCTAAACCATTCTATATTCCTGTGGTTAAAATGTGGAGGGCTGCTGCAACTTTGGTTTCACCGAGAGTGATTGGCTCTGCAGTTTACTCTACAATAAATTCCACGAGGCATATCATATATACTGCCCAGCAGAACCTATGCACATGAAACAGTTCTTCACTGGACATAGTATAACAAGGAGCTGAGTAGTGTGAAATCACTTTTAGTCTCATACCTTGGCTAGGTGCAAGCACTTGCATTCTTTCTGTTCACCAGTATCAAGGAATATAGACTTTCCTCTGCTGTCATCCCTTCTTCCTTTACTTTTCACATTTGCATATAAATGTTATTTGGAGTGCATCACTTTTCAGATTGCTAGGAGTTACAAGTTTTTTATAGCATTTAAAAATCACATCCAGCATGATGGTGCTTTCATTTACATTACAAGCTTCCTCACGGTGGAACAGTAATCACTGGAGTTATATTGATCAGTCTACTGCAAACATTGCAAAGTCCAGCTGTTTGAAGCAATCTGACTGAATATATTTCCAGCAAAACTCAGAGTAATTTTTTTTTAATTTATTTTGCATGGGGGAGGGGGGGGGTCACACAATCTTGCCATTTCTTGACATAGCATGAAAGCATGTTTTATGAAATTCAACCTTTTTTTGCATAGTCATTCCCCAGTTTTCTCCAGTTTTATACAATGCTGTTTAATGTTTTTTTCACTCTTTATATCTGTAGCTCTCACCCTTTACTTCAAACATGGACAGCTGTAATTCTAATTGTTAGGAAAGGCTTCATGAACATATATCTTGGTGTGCAAAGTGAGCACATTTATTTAGTCTGGTGATATTTTTCAGTTATATTTGACTTTTGTAATGTGTGTTATGTTAACTAAATGTAACAATTGGAAAAAAGCTAAAACTATGGAACATTTTTCATTCTGAAATAGAAAAAATATCAAAACAGAATAGCTTTAATTTGTACAGGTCTAATCCTTTATTAAACTATTTTTAATTGACTTTTAAATGACAGTAGTTGTACATTTCCCTTTAAACAGTTACATGCATGTGAATTTTCTGTGAAAAAGATGCCCTTTTTTCTTTTGAAATGCATATTTTGTTAGTGTTATAACTTATTTTAGAGCCAATATTTTCAATGAAGTATGGACCTGTGTCCTAGAATAAAATGGGAATTCACACTTTCACATAGATTAGACAAGGCAAGCAAGACCAGAAAGGAACTAAACAAAGAATTCTTAATCTGTAATTGGCAGAAGTATTTCAGCTGCCCATGAAGCAGTTACATTTGGCTCAAATGTGGGCTCTAAACAATAGTAAAGGCATAGTACATGCCTGGCAGAAACTTTGCTTCTGTACTGGATAGCTTTGCTTCCTAGCTGCCAACTTAGAACTCCACAAAGGGTGACAAAAATTCTTTTCTCTTCCTAGAGCATAAAAAAGCAATAACCAGTAGACCCCTCCATGGAGACTATTGTCTGTTATAAGACCTCCACAAGTTAATAACCTACATTCCATGTTACTTTTATGCTCAGATAATAGTTTTCTCGCTGCATTAAAGGTTTGACCACAGGAATGTCTCCCACAGCCTCCTTTATCCACCCTTCCTCTGTATCTCATCAAATATTTTCTTGAAACAGATTTAAAGTTATGCCTCTCCTTTAATTAGTTTAGCCAAGCTAGCTTCTTAACAGGTTTGAGAAGAAGGTTGGGGGTATGTGTGATACATGCATTCCAGATGCTAGTAGCTCTTAGTAAATTTGGGTCTGTCTTTGTTTTTATTATTATTATTATTACTGTTATCAGTATAAGTATTATTACTGTTCCTTTTCTGAAATAAATAAACAATGAAACAATGTCCTGATTGTTCTTGTAGCTCACAATTTGAAACCTGGGATGTTGTCTGTTTCTGTGCTAAGCTAACAAAACTACAAATTCCACAGATGAAGAGACGCCACAGAATTGGCCATAAACATAATCAAATTAAGCATTAGGTTGTAGTTTGATACTTTAAACCCTCCAGTACAGGAGTTTATGTAACTCCTCATTGTGAAATAGCTCTGTAAAACATTGTGAGACTCTACTTTTTTTTAACCTTGCTGTCTGATAAAGCAAGAAAACCTGTATAAAGCTAAAGCTCAGACATTTTTTTTTTCTTTTTACTATGACAATAATCCAGTAGTAAATACTTAACTTGATCATAATGTCTAAATATCTGCCATAGTAACAAAGAGAAAATAACTAGTGGTATGGTGAATCATTCTGTCGAAAGAGATGTCTTGAAGGCTCTAATTAATATATTGCATGCCATCCATTGCTCCCTCATAAAACGTTATGAAATAAATACATCAACATGCATTTTATGTTTTTTTTTGTTCAGTGCATGCTTGCATTCCATTTTACCCCAGCTTCTTAGAATACACTGGCATCGCTGAAAACAGAACATAGCTGAAATGAAATCCATACTGAAAATAGAAATGAGATTTAAAATTAATATTCCAACCACACTTCTGTGCTTCACCAATTCTGTATGAAAAGAAAATAACTATATCAATAGTTTCTTATATTATGGGGACTTACTTTTGTTCCATATGTTTGTCATGTAGGCATTTGTATTTTATATTAGTGTTGGCAGTTACTCTTTAAAGTGATGGTTTATTTGTCCTACTATTTGGATTGTCAGGCTTGTCTCAGGATGAAAATCCCGTAAGACTTTCTTCTGCCAGAGTTCAATCAGTGGATTTTATGGTGTTCCTAAAATAGAATCCAGTCTTTAGCAAGATACTTATTCCAGGAATCTAGAATTCCAGAGCTCTGATTTTTAGAAATTGAAGTCCCCCCCCCCACACCTGAGGTCTCTGAAGCTGAAGTTCACATGTATGGTGGCAGTTTACCATACAGGCCATAAACATAAACACTGCACATTATTAGGTACTCACATGCATTTGTGTGCTTGCAGAAGGAGATTGTAATCCCATCTAGTGTGTCTAGCTGTAGCAGCTACTACACCAAAGCTGCTACAATATCCTTCATCCCCTTGTCTCAAGCCCAAGCTAATGTAACTATAGATTTAGTCTCTATTACACAGCTAGGAAATTCGTTCTGTTTGCCTTACTATGGTTTCTGTAAAATAGCATCTCCTATTATGCAAGCTTAACTAAATACTCATTGGCTGCATACCATTTCCCGCTTTGCCTGCAGGCCATCATATTCTTCACAATCTTGGAATACTTTTGTGCACAAATATCAGTCCTTCTGTCCTTCATAGCTTCTAGGGACTTTAGCCCCGGTTTACTGGACCCCTCCTCAGATTCTGGCTACTCCATTTTCATCAGTATCCATTTTACATTGCACTGGGCTTTTTCAAGCATCTTTATCCCTTAATGGTCTATTGGACAGAGTACCCCAGATGTGACATTGTCAGTACCGAATGGCATTGCTGCAACTTTGTCCAGTGATTCTGTTCTTTATGCTGTAAATTTCAGTATCCTGTTTCTCTAATTATTGCCCCTTCTCATTGTTCTGGGAGAGACATTGTTGTTATTTCCCATTACCACAACTCCTTCTCCTGTTCTGGGTCTTTGAGTTGGCACAATATATTCTGTTTAAGACTGTCTTTTCCCAAGAGAACAGACCTGCATAAATCTTGGTAAAATATTAAGTTGTTATAATCTTGCCCAGGCTGCAGACCTGCTTATACCTTAGTGTATCTCAGTGCTCCTTCCCCACCCTCACTGTATCATACAACATTTTTATATTTGGTGAAAAAGATTCAGACCAGTTCTGTGTTTATTATTAAACAGTAAATACAGCTATATATGTCTACCTACCTATATAACTATCTATTTATCATCTATCTATCTATCTATCTATCTATGTACCCATCTATATATTTATGTATGTATGTATTTATCCATCTATATATTTATGTATGTATGGATCTACAGTATGTATGTATATATCTATGTATCTATGCATTTATGCAAATATACATGTATGTATTTATGTATGTATGTAGATATGTGTCTATCTTTCTATGTATCTATGTATGTATTTATGTACCTATGTATGTATCTATGTCTGTATGTACGTATCTATCCATGTATCTATGTACATATGTATATATCTATATATGTATGGATATATATGTATGTATGTATCTTTCTATGTATCTATGTATGTATGCGCCTAGCTATGTATCTATCCATGTATGTATGTATGTATATCTGTATGTGTGTATGTATCTATCTACTTATCTGTATAAGTATCTATGTATCTATGTATGTATGTATGTATCTATCTACGTATCTATATATGTTCTACCTATGCATCTATGTATGCATGTATATGAATCTATGTATCTATCTATGTAACTTTGGAGCTTACCCCTTACCACCATACTCTATGCTGCTTTTCAATGTATGTATGTATGTATATGTATCTGTCTATTTATCTAACTTTGGAGCTTACCCCTTACCACCATGCTCTGTGCTGCTTTTCAATGTATGTATGTATGTATATGTATCTGTCTATTTATCTAACTTTGGAGCTTACCCCTTACCACCATGCTCTGTGCTGCTTTTCAATGTATGTATGTATGTATATGTATCTGTCTATAACTTTGGAGCTTACCCCTTACCACCATGCTCTGTGCTGCTTTTCAATGTATGTATGTATGTATATGTATCTGTCTGTCTAACTTTGGAGCTTACCCCTTACCACCATACTCTGTGCTGATTTTTAGTTATCTCTCTATACATCTGCATAGACTAGTATCACCCTGTTAGTATTTAACTTCTTCGCCAGTTAAACTGTACTAAAGGACTTTATTTATCAAATGTAGTAATAAATAAGTAAAATAAAGTCATCACCGATAACTCTGCCTACTGTTCTCATTAAATAGTAATTAAACTGGATCATTTGATTTGACATGACCTCTTAATTCTAAAACCATGCTGATTTATATCTTACAGTTTTCTGTTGTAAGTTGTCTTGTTTTCAGCATACCTTCCTTTGATGGACCTACTACTAATGTTAGACTAACCAGCCTATAATTTCCAATATTCCCTGAACCACTGGGGGTATTTTTTTTTCTTCTTAACACCCTCTCATGTTTTTCACCCTCACTACTCCATGCAACATATGGCAAACAGGTAAGAATTTTTACAACCCCTAGATCAGAAGGGCTTAAAATAGGACATTAGATAAAAACATGACCTTATCCAGGCAAAGCAGAAATTTACAGTTTGAAAGGCGAATGTTGCAAATCCTTTCTCTGAGCTACCTGAATTCACTGCTCTTAACTTGACCATGTATCATCATGTGACTTTTTTTGGACTGCCAAAAAAAAAGACAAAAATATGTGCCTAATTTCATGTAGTATGGCAAAGCATCCTTGGAATTATGTCTATTTGTCATAAATTGTGATGTAGCAGTACATGACCCAGATAATATGTTTTAGTATTTATTAGATAAAATACAAAGAACAGCAAACAGAAATATGTTTTGTTATATCTAAGCTTGGGAACTTGAAACAGAAAATTGTGGAAGACCGGTGAGGTGGTGTTAAGTTTGTCTGGAAGATTAAGTACTTTGAATTAAGGGGTATTGACAACAGCAATATGAAGCATAGTAAGTAAGGCCAACACCTCACACATATAACTATAAAGGCCAGGACTAAAATAAAAATGTTTTGTATGGTATATAGTCAATGCAACTGTACTACAGTACATGGTACTTGTGTCTGCCATAAATTATCACATCTTAGGCTGAGATATAAAACTGAAGCCATAGTCTTGACCTGTTTTAATTATGCACTTCAGGTGTGCATCATCTAAAACCAAGCAAGCATACCAACATCATGACAAGGTAATAGCCAAATAACCACAGAAGAGATAAAAAACAGCTCCATGGCGCAAGGAGGATAAAGTCCTGATTGCTGACCAGATGACCTGGGATTGAAAAGTTGTTCTGGTCTTACAAATTCCATCCAAAGAGGGACAAAGTGAGTGGTTAATACTTGCTCACCCATCCTGAGGAGTGGAGGGCAGACTAACTGGCTGAATGATTCACACCCAGCAAAAGCAAGTGATTCGGCAAGCTGAAATGAGGTGATGTCTAGATATGTTTATTGCTTTGTCAAGGGTAGATGATTATTTGGTCTTTGACAATTATATTGTTGCATTTTCTTACCTTCTGGGGTGTATCAAATAACTGTATTTTTTGTGCACATGTGTGTTTATGGCTTGTTAATTTGAAATTATGAAGCCAATTCCATATATCTTTGAAGTCTTCTAATAGTTCATTGCTCAAAGTGGATTGGTTCTTACTAGGTTTTATAATAACTATATCATCATTATACAAGATACAATTGATCTATAGCAGATTGCAAGGGAGGTCATTTATAAAAATCTGAAAAAAACAGGAGTTCAAGTACTGAACTTGTGGGACCCCTTAGTTTGTAGTACCTGTTTTGGAGCA
Organism: Protopterus annectens; assembly: GCF_019279795.1. Lineage (NCBI taxonomy): Eukaryota > Metazoa > Chordata > Ceratodontiformes > Protopteridae > Protopterus > Protopterus annectens. The sequence goes on from NC_056743.1 coordinate 1,579,843,370, forward strand.
TATGTTGGGACTGACTGATCTGAATGTTCTTTCAGAAAGATAACTCTTGAGCCATTGTAAGACAACACTAGAAAACTCAATATCAGCCAGTTTATGGAGTAGTAAGGAGTGGTCATCAATGTCAAAACCCTTCTAAGATCTAAGAATAATGCACCGTTTATTTTACTTTGTTACATGTTGGAGTAAATATGTTCTGTCAAATTTTGGATAACTGTAAGGGTACAACAGATGGGGCAAAACTGTCCTGTTTAACAGTGAGAATGTCATGTATTCCAATATCTGAATTTTAGTTTGAGGATACTGATTAGCAATTGAGTGGAAATCATTTGTGGTGGATGGGGAACACACCATGGCCAGATGTAGGACAACAGCATTTGAAATTGTATGTTAAGGACTTGCTGAGTATATGACTGCCTAATTTCCATATATGGTGGTGAATGGAGTGGGAGTATGAGTCGTATCCACCATGTTTGTTTTCAAGGTGCTTTTGCACTTGCGGCTTCTGAATAGTTTTAAAGTGAAACAGATTACTGAAGAGGAATGTTGGAGGATATGTTGGGGGGGGGGTTAATGAACAGTAAGTTTGTGGTGAAAGGGAATTCATTTATGTTCTCTTTAGATCATTGATTAATGGAGTATTAAGGATGTGTTTAGCACCAGCTTTTGGGAAATCCTTAGTAGACCCCAGATTTTTTTTATCAATTTCCAAAATTGTTTGGGTTGGCCTAAATATGTAGTTTGGAGCTTCATACATTATTCAGCTTTAGCATGAGCGCTGGTTATTCTAGTGTCCAGTTTTAGTAACTGATACTTTGTATATTTCTCCATTCCTTTTCTGTTTGTTTTATAACTTGGCTAATATTATGAGTGAGCCATGGAGCTTATTTGCCTTGCATTCTTAGTTTTTTGAGGGGGGTATTTTTTATCCTGTATCATGGACAGTAAGTTGTGGAATGTTAACGCTAATGTGATGTCACTGCAAATGTCTAATTTTTGGATTTCAGTAAGTACCATTTATGAAGAGAAATATGGGCAGTTCTGGACAGCACTAGTTGAGGAGTAACCTTTCTTTTAGGGATCCATATTGAGGAAATAAGACGGTGGCCAGTTAAGGAGTTTTGAATACTTGTATCTGTGGAAATTTGCAGTTTATCTGGTATATTTGTTAAAAGACTATCAAGCCATGTAATGTTAGTGTTAGTAGTGTCCTTTATTGACAAACTGAGTTATGGGAGGTTACTAACCTAGTTAGATGAGATTTTTAAATACTCATCCAACCAAGTATAAAATTATCTGTTATTATGAGTTTGTGATGTTCTGTTTGCCCTAGAAACTTGTCTAGATTTGGTTCTACTAAAGAAATATTAGAAGGCTGTGGGACATAGACTACACCTAAATGTATTTCAATATGACCATCAAGTATTATTTGAACTACTAGTCAGATAGGGTTGGACATCACTTCTGACAATTAATGTAGAAGAAACATTTGAATCACTCTTAACTAATAATATTGACCCTTCTCCTTACTGTGCACATGCTTAGTTATCAACAGATAGACCACAGGTCTTAGCAAAATGTGAGGAAATTACAGAAAAATCTTTGAGCCAGGATTCTGAAATTAAAAGTATTTTTTTAATTGTACTGAAAAGACAACAGATCCATTTGGAGCTATTTACTATTAGCCCCTCCCCCAATGTTTATGTATCACAGGCATCAGTTTTTAAAAAAAAGATAATAGGTGTGGTGGTACTAGAACTGGCCCCTGGATTGAGTTGAATGTCCCCAGTCCATAATTATAACAGGGTAGACAGAATGAGTAAGATTCTAAATCATTTTTATAGAGATATCAATACCACTGAAAAAGACTAGACTTAGCTTATGGAGTATATGCATGAGAAATATATATGCTTTAGGGGGCTTTGTATTAATTACATTAGACAGGGGGGGTCAATAAAGCAGCCTTTGTAAGTTGAGGATTCTGAAGTAGTTAGAAACAACAACAAGAAAACTAAGACACAGGGTTTCCTAAGTGTATTGTAAGTAAAGTGTAACTTAAGCATGTTCCATATGAAGGAAAGATTAGGAAAAAAATATATATTATGGTGAGGGGATTTGTGTTGGGGTGAAAGGTCATGGAATAATAAAAGGAATGTGCATGTTGAGGGACTTGGAAAACTAGAGAATGATTAAGAGAGATAGAAATAATGTAAGCTAAGGAAATAGAGAAGGGGGAAGAAGGATGAACTGCGATGTGTGGTAGGAGGTAGAATAGTAAGGAAGTAAGAATGGGGGTGGAGCAAAGTACCTATAAAAGTACTGATGTCAAGGGTGGATAGAAAGGGTAGAGGTAGGAAGCAGAATAGTGTGAACTGAGGCAGTGTGGAGTGAGGCAGTGCTATTTCTCTAGCAGAAACAATCCGTGAATAACCAAGTTCAACAGATAAGAATCCTAACATGAAGTAGTCAGAGAGTGGTGAGAGTAATAGTGGAAGCTTGCCTGAGAAAATGGTCAGCTACAGGAGGAAAGAATTAAGGAAATGCACTGCAAGAGCACCTATAAGGAAGGGTAGTTTATGGAGGAGCAAGAATGAAGATGAGCAGAGAGAAAGGGAGTTGGGGCAGAGAACAAAATAAAGTAAGGCTACAGAACTGTGGAGACATCCTTCCCATGTGGCAGATAGTATACAACAGTATTTTGCATAAAACTGTGGGAGAGTACCTCATGCAGGTCACAGCCTGAGGAGGTGTACTTGTGTCTTGATCCAGAGAATATATGAGACTGCTAAAATATTTATTGGTGGAGAAGGTGGACCATTTGTGTTCAGTGCACTTTGGCACCATGTAATAGCATGTATCTAGCAGCTTGGGAGAGGGTTCTCTCATCCATAGGTCACATCCCAAGGAGCTATGCTCTTACCTTGCCTCAGAGCATCTGTAACACTGGTAACATTTCTATTGATGGGGAATGTGGACCGTTTGTATTCAGGGCAATTTGGCACCATATAATAACACATATATGGCAGCTTGGCAGAGGGTTCTCTCATCCATAGGTTACATCCCAAAGAGCTATGCTATTACCTTGCCTTAGAGCATCTGTAACACTGGTAGCATTTCTATTGATGGGGAATGTGGACCGTTTATATTCAGGGCAATTTGGCACCATGTAATAACACATATATGGCAGCTTGGGATAGGGTTCTCTCATCCATAGGTCACATCCCAAAGAGCTATGCTCTTACCTTGCCTCAGAGCATCTGTAGCACTGGTAACATTTCTATTGATGGGGAATGTGGACCGTTTGTATTCAGGGCAATTTGGCACCATGTAATAAGACATATATGGCAGCTTGTGAGAGGGTTCTGTCAGCCATAGGTCACAGCCTGAGGAACTATGCTTGTACTTTGTCTCAGAGCATCTGTGACACCGGTAACATTTCTATTGATGGGCACTGTAGACCATTTGTGTTCAGGGCAGTTCAGCATCACGCAAGAAAAGGCATCTGTCAGCTTAGGAGAGGACGCCTCCCTGTAGTCACAACAAAAACATTATGGTACAAGCTTTTAAGCATGAATATATGTTGGTTTAGCAAGTTATTTAAACAGACAAAAGGTGCAGGCTGAAAGCAGTCTGAGGATTAGCCCACTTACCTGGCAATCAAATGTACTAAATAAATGACTATGGAACAATTATTACTCCCAAATATGTATGTCTAGTCATGTTGTGGTTGAAATATTAATTCTTGTGTCATAATGTGTTTTTTGGACACATTCCTTCATAGTTTTGGTTTATTGAGACGATAATTTTAAATGGACGGTAAATGTATCTAAACTGCATTTATGCTTCCAATTTTTGAAGAGTTAGTATATGACATTCATTTTTGTCACTACTCAGTTATTTTGATTTTGTAATGACTCATTAGTGGCACTAGTAACTGTGGGTGAAATCAGTTGACTCCATGTCTCTTTTCACGTGCAACAAGTTGCCAGCTATGTGGAAAAGATTTTCCAGACAATTCAGATGTTAGGGACTTTCAAATTTGGATGTTCTTGGTTGCCTGGAATAAAGTAAACTATATATTGCCTCACCATGGCTGAAAGGCATTGGGGGCAGGACAATATGAATGATTGCACACTAATATGTCTCATGTACTTAAAAGGTCAGTAATGTTCATACAGCTTGGAGTGTGTTCATTTAATGGCTCACATATATGTGGTTGCTGTGATCAATGCTATTACTTCTGCAAAAGAGCGACATTTACAGATCTAGTTACTGGCAAAATACAGTCTATCAGTTTTGTAATTTTTTAAACATATTTGTGCTTTTTGTAGCTGCTTACTCATCTAGATCATTGTATGTGGGATAAACAAGTGCCTTAGAAAGTGTATAACTGAACACATTCATGATATAAATAACAGAAAAAAGAATAAAACAACTGTTTATAGACATTTTTAAATGACAATTGAATCTGAGCCAAACTGGAACATTAAGACTAAAAGCATGTCAAACAGTAGGTTTAAATAATGAATTTAGGCTGTGATTCATAGACAAGCACATGAACATGTGCCAGTCTAATTGTTGAGAACATCAGTGCATGAAAAATCACAGAGCCTACCAGACATGTTATAGGCACTGAGTAGTAGTGGAAGAGGACCACGTAATGATGGATAGTGCTAATTCGAGAAGCTGTAATGGCTGCTTTTTAGCAGCTCCATTCCATTACATTACACTTTGCTCCATTATACTATAGTACACTCCCTTCCAGTCCATTACACTTTGCTAAATTATACTATAGTACGCTCCATTCCATTCCATTACACTTTGCTCCATTATACTATAGTACGCTCCATTCCATTCCATTCCACTTTGCTCCATTATACTACAGTACACTCCATTAAAGTCCATTACACTTTGCTCCATTATACTATAGTACGCTCCATTCCATTACATTACACTTTGCTTCATTATACTATAGTACACTCCATTCCAGTCCATTACACTTTGCTCCATTATACTACAGTACACTTCACTCCATTACATTACACTTTGCTCCATTATACTATAGTACACTTCACTCCATTACATTACACTTTGCTCCATTATACTATAGTACGCTCCATTCCATTACATTACACTTTGCTCCATTATACTATAGTACACTCCATTCCAGTCCATTACACTTTGCTCCATTATACTATAGTACACTTCACTCCATTACATTACACTTTGCTCCATTATACTATAGTACACTTCACTCCATTACATTACACTTTGCTCCATTATACTATAGTACGCTCCATTCCATTACATTACACTTTGCCCCATTATACTATAGTACACTCCATTCCATTACATTACACTTTGCTCCATTATACTATAGTACACTCCATTCCATTACATTACACTTTGCTCCATTATACTATAGTATACTCCATTCCATTACATTACACTTTGCTCCATTATACTATAGTACGCTCCATTCCATTACATTACACTTTGCTCCATTATACTATAGTACTCCATTCCATTACATTACACTTTGCTCCATTATACTATAGTACGCTCCATTCCATTACATTACACTTTGCTCCATTATACTATAGTACGCTCCATTCCATTACATTACACTATGCTCCATTATACTATAGTACACTTCATACCATTACATTACACTTTGCTCCAGTATACTATAGCACTCCACTCCATTCATTACATTATACTTTAGTCTATTATACTATAGCACTCCACTACATCTTTGAAGGGAAGGATTGAGATTAATCCACCTGCATATCTGTCTTTCCAGGCATCTCTGGTCTGCAACTGCAGTAACATGCACAACAGGATATGACTATCAATGCATATTCTAGCTATAGTTTAATGTGTAGAAAGAAGTAATATGCAAGCCACGGGGGATTTTAGAGGCATTTGTGTGTAAGCAAACAATGGTGTCATGTGTTTTCCTACTTTCACAGATTTCACTGGTGTAGGGTCCAGCACAACAGTTTAACAAAGGGTTGATGTCAGCAGGGTACTTGTCACTGCTGCTGATGGTAAAATGCAAGTGTCAGAATCCAATGACACAGTGCCACTGTCTTCAACAGTACCAGGGATGGGATCAGCTACATTCACCATTACGCAATCTCCTGTAAAAGTGCAGGGCCTGCATGAAACTTCACCAGTACAAGACAGACAGCTTGTACCTGAGATTCCCTCATGGGGTCTACCTGTGTCCCTAGAGCACACAGTATCCAAATGTGCACCATTTCTGAGGTACAAATTCCTACCATAGGGGACAGACATGGGCTGCTAGAACTCCAGGACCATCGAAGCTATAACTTGGCATTAACTAGTGGATGTTCAGGTTTGTGATGCAGGCAAATTCAGCTGCTACCTACAGCCTTCTGGACATGGTCACTGTGCCCCATTATTTGAGGAATAATCTGCACCACCAGAACAGTGACATGGTTCATAGGTTTATAGACTAGTATTGGGCTAACTGCCCTTGTGGGCCATTTTAAGCCTAGCCAATTACCTCATGTGAGAATCAAGCCCTGCATCGTGTGTTTGTAAGGTAAACACCTTAACTATTATGCCAACTTCCCATGGAGTATAGGAAAATATAGCACCAATGCTGCTGAGGTCACTGATGATAAAAGTTGTCTCCATAGATGCCTCTGTGAAATGCATTATAGCAACCATCTACTTTGCCTCTACATTCATTGCTTCCATGACTGTGGGAGGGTCAACATGTAGGGAGTCTGGAGACAGACAATTCCAGGGCAGTCTGCACAGATAGTTGGTGAGATGGCATTACTGTCATCTGTGGGCATACAGCCTGACAACCATGGACATGGCTATCATCCAGGTAATGGGCAATAGCACTTCTCTGGTACAACACCTGGGATGCACATGTATGCTCTCATAGTTATAACCCTTCCCTGGCACCACCCCCAGTCATGGGCATCAAGCTGTTCTTGGGTAATGATTCTTATTAGGATGAACACACAGTACGTCCTCTTGGGTTGGATGTTCACGGTTCCATATTCCTGTCTTTGCCTGCCACTGCTCTTATCAAGCCACAATGCCAAAAGCCAGATGGTGGATACCACCAATGATTTTGACATGGCAGCTTGACACCACCATTGGAGGATGTCATCCCTGACTCCCTGCAACCTCCCAGAATGTGAGGCTACAGTTTTCACCTCCCATGGCCTTGCTCCATATCATAGTATTGCAGTCACCTGCCACTTTGATTGACTGCACCCTGTCCACCCCTTAGCCAGTGCTGGTATGATGACATCTGATGTACATTGTGGCCAGTCCCTGCACTGCCCTGCATAGACTAGGTATGCTAAAGCATAACGCATTTTATTCTGTGTTGTCTGAGCCATGGCCTGGAACTGTGGACCAGGCACCTCCTTTTTGCCTGTTCTGCAGTGCATTGCACTTACCTTTGCCTTGGCTGTTGTACGGCTATTGTGTGTTCCTCTCAAACTCTCCAGCCTGCTCTTCTGCTGTTGGCACAATTGGTAAGGAAAGCACTGCCAAGATGCTCAACTACTGCTCCACCTGTTTGTGCACTGCCATGTTGTGCAGTATGATACACACTATAGAACATTGTTACCAGTGTCTGTACTGTATTGTAGTGCTCTCTCTGATTTGTCTAGACAAAGAAAGCTTTCCTTCAGTTGGACAAACACATGCTCCACTATATTTCACATTTATGCATGTGCTGTGTTATGCATCTTTACCTGCATGGTTTAGAGGTTACCAATAAGCATGTTGTAGAGCCTAGCAAGCACTCTTTATTTGACAATCACCAAAAAGTGTTTGGCTAAATTCAAAATTTTCTCAGCCATTTGAATATTTCACTTATTAACTTTATTCACTTTTCCCACTCATGCAGTCATTCTTTACTGGAAAGTTCTAACACCCTGAAAGATCACTTGATGGCATCTCTCCCAGTTTTTTCCCCTAACAACTCCATCCTACTTTTCATCAGCACTCCAGTCTAATACAGTTTTCTTGCAGAACTTCATTTTGAAGCAGTTTTGTTCAGTTCTGTATATGCTTTTCTCTTTATTATCCCTTGCTTAGACTGCACTGACCTTGAATAACTTCACCCAGATTACTGTCCAAAGCAGCATTATGCATTGTGTTCCTCAGAAATGCCTTCAGTCTTTCTGTGTGTTTGACTACCATTCTCCCCAATGGAAACACAACCTTCTTCTCAATGTTAACCCCTCATTTCTATGATATTATGATTGCATTACTCATGTCTAACTATACCTTTTGAGACTATAAGTTACCAATAAATACTTTTATACTTCCAAAGCTGTCCTATTCTTATTTAAATTACTGCGACTGGTTATTACCAGAGTATAGCACACATCTTCACAAACATGAATAAGGAACTCTGCTATCTGTCCTCTTCACCCTTAGTACCACTGACCCATTGCAGCACTGACATCTTCCTTTTGATTCTTACAAGTATTTAGAAGTTTTCTTGGTCCCTGCTTGTTTTCTTAAATAGACACATGATGGATCTTTCATTAGAGTTCTTTTAGCTCAAAACTGCTTTCAAGTTTGCCATTTGTCTCACACCTAAAGCTCACATATCTACCACCAAACTAGAAAATGCCCTTCCACTAGTCATTTTAGGTAGCTTAGATATCTTCATTGTAGTTAAAAGACAATAAGCAAACTATGCCATTTAATTAATCTCACAAATAATCCTCCACCACTGTTTGGTTCTTATCTCTAAAAATACTCTCCTGTGGCTGAAAGACTCACCAAGTTTTTTATAAATGAAATCTACAATTTACTGTTTAATAACTTCTGCCCTTCCTGTTGCAAGAATCTAGTAGAGTTTTAAATCCCAACAAACTGCAGTCATCAACCTCCAAAGGCTACCCTTTATTCTGTGTTCCACTAAAAAGCCAGGAAATCTCTTCCATGGAAATCGGACACTTTCCAAATCTGTCTCTTCTTAAACATTGCTTTCTTATATCATGAATCGTCCTCCATGTAAATTGTTTCTAAACTATTTACTGCTTAGTAAAATCCTTTTTAGTCTATCAAATTATGTTAATTTCCTGCACTAATGCATGACTATTTATGGACTAATTCTTGCTTGCATTCCTGATCACAACAACTCATCACATTTAATTTGATTTATTCACACAGACTCACAATGCAGTTATAATCCATAGTTTAGTATTTATACTTGGTAATGGGGTAAGTCCTCTGGGCAAGCACCCCTTTTTAGGGGTGCTCCAGGAGAAACATATGGTAAAGCAACTTGCTCAGAGTTACAAGACAGGCAAATGCAGATTGTGGGAATCAAACACAAGAAGTTGTAGGCCTAGCAATACATATGTTAAGAGTACTTTTAATGCCCCAAGGTACTTTATTAGGAAGAGTAAAGGGGACCATCTGATGTAAGCAACAACATTCCCTTGTTCATAGGTTCATAGGTTCATAGGTTGGTACTAGGCTATCAGCCCTATGGCCTATACAAGCCTAGCCATAACAATTCCCTGGATATTTCTTCCCACATTATTTACTTTCCTGGACCCCTGTCCAGCAGGGTGACTGACGTGATCCCTGGGGTGAATTTCCTTTCTCCCATCCAATTGTCAAGGTTCCTCTTGAAGAGGTCCAAAGAGGCACTCTGCTTGACATGTATGGGCAATCTATTCCAGAGTCTGGGGAGTCTCTGGGTCAGGAACCTATCCCTCCAGCATGTTTTGTTTATTGTGATGACAAGGTTTAGATCCCTGGAGCATGTAGCTCTGAGGGATTGGGATTTCTTTAAGTGTAGCATGTCCAACAGCTCTGGGTTTGACATGGCCTTGTATGTTAAGCAGAGATCGCCTCTGAGTAGAAGATATGCGACAGAGTATAGCTGGAGTTTTTTAAGGTGGTCAGCGTAGGGCATCTGCTTTATGCCTATGATTCTTTTAGTGAGGTATTTCAGAGGCCTTTCCAGTTGTTGCAGATGTCTTGAGAGGTACATACCAAATGGGGCATTGTATTCTATAATGGGTCTAATGAGGGATGAGTACAGTAGGACAATGACCTCCTTTTTTCTGGATGAAAAGCCCTTCTTGATGAGGTGTGCCACATAGAAGGATTTCCTGACTGTTGTGGCGATGTGGTTATCGAAGGTGAGACCACTGTCCACCTGTGTCCCTAAGTCTCTTATCACACTTTCTGTGTTTAGTGTACTGCCACCTATATGGTAATTCATGGATGCATGTTTTTTTCCCAAAGGGGATAACAATACATTTCTTGGCATTGACACCAAGCATCTGTTTCTGTAAGGCCCTATTGTAGAGTATCCACATCATTTGGGGATTCAATAATGGCTCCCAGTTTGCAGTCATCTGCAAACTTTGTTAGCCAGAGTCCCTTAGTGTTGACCTGTACTTCAGAGAAGTAGATGCCAAACAAGAGCGGCCCCAGGACTGATCCCTGAGGTACTCCACTTGTCACTTGTCTGGAGCTGGATTTGGAGTCGGCTACTTTTACAGTGTGGGTTCTATCAGTAAGCCATTTAGCAACCCATTGGGTGACATAGGGATTAATGCCCAACTTAGTAAGTTTATCTATGATTCCAGAGTGGGTGATGGTGTCAAAGGCCTTGGCAAGGTCTAGATAGGCTGTGTGGACCACCTTACCCTTGTCCATGTCTCTGGAGACTGATTCAAAGAAGTCAATCAGGTTCAGGAGACAAGATCGGCCCTTCACAAACCCAAACTGGGTGGGGTCCAGTGTTTGAAGGTTGCCAATGTCTTTGTTTATAAGTTCCATGATAATACGCTCCATGGCCTTGCAGATAAGGCTTGTCAGACTGATGGGACAGTAGTTTCCGGGATCCAAAATGGATCCCCCCTTGTGGATTGGGATAACTGTAGCTCTGTGCCACTCAGTGGGCATGAAACCTGAGGTGAGGCTATGATTAAACATGACACTTAGGTGAGGTGCCAGTTCATATTGTAGTTCATGTAGTACACAGCCCGGGATGTCATCTGGTCCCATGGATGCTGTATTCTTGGCTTTAGAGAGTGCGTTTTGTACCTGTGTGGCCGTTATTACTGGAATTTGGCAATTTTCCGGTATTGAGATGGGCCATTTAGGGGGTGAGAGGGGGTGAAGTTGGCACTGAATCGATCTGCCAGGATATTGGCAATATCCTTCAGATCAGTATATTTAATGCCATTCTGTTTTAGCTCAGAGCAGATCTGAGCATTGCCATTTAGATTCTTGACATAGTTATAGAATGCTTTGTGGCTGTCTTTGGAATCTTTGGCAATTTTATTTTCGTAACTAGCTTTGGAGGATTTTATGAGGCATCTCAGTTTCTTACTGAAGCTAGTAAGGGAGTTCTTTGCATCCTGGGATTTTCCTCTTTTCTGCAAAAGTTTCTTCCTTTTGTTGTAAAGTTTGTTTATGGCAGGGGACCACCAGATTGGTTTCCTTTTTTTCGATGAGAGTATTTTGGTTCTATTTGGGATGGCACGATTCATGCATGAGTGGATGTGCTCGTACAGTGCCTTAGTGTAGGATTCAGCAGTTGAACTTTCAGTTCCCGTCTGCATGGGTGTCATGAAGTTTGTCACTTCTGACTTGAGTAGCATGAAGTTGGCTTTGGAGAAGTTTTTTATGGTGGTTTCTTTACTGGGGAGTGGGGGTGGGATGTGGATGTTAAGGGTGATTAGCTTATGGTCAGACCTGACTAATGAGGGGGTGACCATAGGTATGGAGCATTGATTTCCCATGTTGGTAATGACCAGGTCTAGGATATTGGAGCCCCTGGTGGGACTATGGATTAGTTGATCCAGGGCGTTGGAATTTATGAATTCCAAGAACTGTTGTGCAAAGGTGTTGGGACATGAGTAGTTTTCCCAGTTAATGGCAGGGTAGTTAAAATCACCCAGTATTAGGGTGTTTGGTTCTATCTTAATATTTTCCAGTATGTTTAGAAAGGTGTAGTGAGAATCTTGGGGTATGGTGGGGGATCTGTAGCAAGCTACAGTTTGGATTGCAGTCTTACCTAGTGTTAGTTGCACTTGGAGAATTTCAAACACATTGTGTTGGCCAACTAGCCTGGTGGTGTGAATATCCTTGGTGAATATTAACACTCCTCCACCTTTAGTGTTTCGGTCCTGGTTTGGTGGCCAAAAAGTGTGGTAAGAGTTGTAGCCTGGTATTGCAGGGGTGCTCTCTGGAGCCTTGAACCAGGTCTCAGTTACTGCACAGATATTGATGTTCTCCATTTTTAGGAGTGCCTCGAGAGAGTGCATTTTGAGGTTTAGACTTCTAGCATTGAGTAGCATTACCTTCAGATTTTGCATGCTTTTACCTGTTACGGTGGTGGTTTTGTCCTTTGAAGTTTGCCTAAAAAAGGCACTATAGGGGTGGCAAGAGCCTTAGCCAGTAACCTTAATCCCAGGGGCGACAGGTGCAGACCATCTCTGGCAAAGCATCGTGGTCTGTCAATCATGTCATCCCAGGCAGACAGATACTGGATCCCCTTTGAATGACACCATAAGCTTAGCCAATTGTTGAAGTCAATCATTTTATCCTTATATTGTGGTATCATTCTGGGCGAAGGCAGGATGCTACTCAGGGCTAAGGTCATACCTGCCTGGGCCACATGATCCGAGAGCTCTTCCATGTCTCTTTTCATGTAGTCCAGGGAGGTACGTCTCAAGTCATTCACTCCAACATGGACAATGACAGAGTCATATTTGTACTTGTTGTGGAGTGCCTTGAGTGCATGCGTTATGTGGTGGATCCTGGCACCCGACAGGCAGCTGACTGTAATTTTCTCCTTATTCAACCTGGTGAGAGGGACATCAGTGTGCCAGACTATAGAGTCACCTATGACTAAAGTGTTAGGTACATTGTCTTGCCTTAGGGGCTGTTGCTGGGTGGCACACTGGTGTTGTGAACTATGTGACACATTGGCTGTGATTGGTGTTTATTTGCGTTTCAGCTTCAGAGGTCTTTGTTGCTTGGGCAGGTTACAGTTAAGGGCCTCTGCATATGTGGATTTAGTGTTGCTATATGTGGGTGTTGGTGGTGCGGGTTTAGAAGGGCTATGTGTTGCTTGAGGTGTAGTGTGGGTGTTAACCTTCTCCTCTTGACTGTTTAGCACAATCTTGGGTGGAGAGAGCTTTGCTTCCATTTTGGCTATGTAAGTGCATCTCTCACAGGTTGTAGTATTGGGTGGTAGGAGGAGAGGGTTGTCTGTGTACATGAGGCAATTGCTGCATTGCCCCAGTATGCCCAGATTCACCAGGTGGACAGGAGAAATCACCGGAAGCTGACCCTTGGACATGCCTGGTTTGGGGATTTTTTTTTTTCTTTGTAAAGTATAGGAGCTGTTTCCTTAGCAAGGTACTTTGCAATTATAGGCTGTTTAGTGCCTACTATTAATTTCTCCTTGTTAACAAGGAGAGTTCAGTGGTTGTATGAGTTTAAGGCTTCCTAGTGCTTTCCAGCAGGTATTAGAGAAAGTGCTAGTCACAGGGATGCTTACAGGTAAGATTGAAAAGAATGCACTCTGCAGTGTGCACTAGAGAAGTTAGATGTGAAAGTAGGTAACTTGAGTTTTACCTGTTTAAAAAGTTAAGGTTTAGTGGTGAGTTACTATTTTTAAAACAGCAAGATGGGTTGAAAGGGGTGGTCACTTTTGTATTTTGGTACTATGAAATACTGTAGGATGGCCAATAAATTTAAATAATTGAAGGGGTGGGATTTCAAAAATGATGATTTTGTGATTACTCACATAAGCCAGTGAAAGTAGAGAGAAATGAGATATATGGTCAGATTAACATAAGAGGCGGGCAACTAGAAAGACAGTGGTATTCTGCCTGACTCAGAACAGAGAGAGCTGTGGTCTCTTTTGAAGTTTTAATATGCTGTTAAAACAGACTGCAAGCAAAACACAAGGTAAAGAAAACAAACTACAGTATTCAAAATATAGAAAGGCAATACAGTAATACAAAAAATAACAGCAAACTAACCTTTCCTTCACAGCAAAGTGTAGTAGAGTCTGGATGAGCCTTTCTGTTTCCTGAGACTATATATTTTTTGTATATAGTTCAGGTATTTTACTTCTGACCATGATTATGCTATTATGTTACATGACTTGGCCCGTTTGGTAGATTTCTACAGTTCAGACTGTCCTATCCTGCTAAATGCTGGTAATGCTGCAGTTTGACATTTCAAGTGGAATAGAACATTCAGCTAATGGAATACTTACCGCATAGAAATTCTTCCACAAACTCCATGGAAATGAGTGAGAAATGCAATTGGTGGAAATACTGTAATTTATAGAATAGGACCCAACATCTACTGAGACTAACATTTTTATTTTAGGTTCTTATGTGATTCCTTTCCTCTCAAGAACCCAAGACTTTTCTAGGTCAGCTTTATCCAGCGGCACATGCAACAAACAAGCCAAAAAGAATAGGCTACATTTGAAGATAAAGACGAATCAGTATTACATAAAGTCCCAGTGCAATTAATTAGAAGCAGTAACCAGAGTTTAACTCTGGAAAGTGAAAGTCAGAAGGCTTAAGCATGACACCGCATAGGGAATGCACTGCGTGCCTTTTGCAAGAGGTCCTTAGAACTGCAAGTGCTTGTTGCCATGTCTGCAGTTTGTTATGATGGAATGCTTTTCTTTTCTTGTTTTTCCCTGTATTCAGGATTTGCCAGCACTGAGAGGTTTTAAGGTTTTTGTTCCTTGGGATAATTTAATTCTTCAAGCCAGCCAACAGAAGGCATATACTTAAAGATTACTCTGCCTTCCAAAGATTACTCTGCCTTCTTTACAAATAGTTGCAAAAATGCAAGCATTTGTGCTCCAGCATAACCTGACCTCAAAAGAAACAACACATTTTTCTCATGTTTAGGTTGACAGATTACCTTCCAGACTGCTTAGTAAATGTTCATTTTTTTAACATTACTTTATTTTGCCACAGTAACATGCACTGAAATGAAGCATATGTCATCACTTGGATAAAAAATAATATGGGACGGCCTCTATAACCTTGCACCAGGTGTTATCCTGAAGGCTTTTACATATCTAATCAGTACTTAACCTTTACTGTAGTATAAAGGAAAGGAAGGGAAGGGTGACTGAATAAGAAGGGAAAAACAAGAATGATGTTGCTGGTTATATTTCTTGCTAGCAATGCAACAAGCAGGCTGCTGCATACAGTGTAGAACATTTGTAATCGTATTTAATCTGAAAGCAGGGATGCATGATAACTGGGATTTTAGTCTGTTAACAAAATGAAGCAAAAAATTCACTCTTCTTGGATGGTGTGCCCATAAACTTGTCTTAAGCCTTCTTTCGAACTCCTTAATTGTGATACTAGCCCCCCCCAATTAATCTATGTTCTGTTCAGTTTGATGTATTTATCGTGATTTAGCCTTCCTCATGGTGACTTGACTAGAGGTATTATGCTCACTCTATGCTATTGCTCTTCTGTTAGTGCACCTATAGACTGAGGAAATGTGGTCTGTTTGCATTCTTTTCAAAAGCCTTATGCCTGAGGATTGTGGATGATAATATAGAACTTAAAGTGATGCATGGTTTAGCACAATTAAACTAGAACCAAAGTCCCTGACTCATACCATTGACATCTGTGTCATTCTATACTAAGCTGATGGATACCAAAGTATAATGGGGACAGTTTTAAAGTTACAGGTTGGAGGTTTATGAAATGACAATCATTTTAGAATGCAATAATTTTAAAAAGGGAATATGATTCTAAATGAAGAGAAAATATTTTGGACTTTTCCTTCTGCTGTAGTACAGTTGTTAATTAATGACTTCTTTTACTTGCCCCTCCATTTCAAAGAAGTTTAGCTGTGTAGCTAGTTAGCCAATCAGTTGATTTACCTCACAATGAACAAAACTTTCTTTTCTTTCTTCTTTTCCCGGCTAGGGGTCGCCACAGTGGATCACCTGTCCGCTCATGATTAGCAGTGGAGTTTTATGGTGTCTAGTTGCCAGCCCAGTGCCCAACCTTCCACAGAAGACACAGACACACATGCACTCATGCCTAGTGCCAATTTAGAGTGTCCAATCCACCTATAGCATGTCTTTGGGATGTAACTGGAGCACCCGGAGGAAACCCACTCGACTACAGGGAGGACATGCAGACTCCGCACAGAAAGCACCCCAGCCAAGGATTGAACCAGAGAACATGTTGCTGTGAGGCAGCAATGCTAACCGCTGTACCACCGTGGTCGCCCTCACAATGAGCAAAACAATACATCATAATCAAAGATGAGACATCTAGAAGATCCAGCTTAGCTTCATACCTCTCAACTGTCCAGATTTTCACATAATGTCCAGATTTTTGCCTGAAATCTGTTCCTCATAAAATTTGTGGTTTTCTGAGATGATCTGAGGAATGAAATCACTAAATAATGACATACATTTGAGTTTCAGACTTCATATCCTTTAGAAAATCAATTTCAACACCAACTCTTTTATTCTAGCTACTTTTTTAAGCTTATAAGATCAATATTTAAAATCTGTCTCTATTTTTGGGCCTTTGTTCTCCCATTATGTCGGGCTTTGCCCAGGTTTCTTGGGCTAAGAATTTAAGAGCTATGCTCAGCTCTAACTGCTGAATTCTGTTCACACTTTTTGATAGTATTTTAACCAGAGTGTAATCCTACAGCTAATGGAGAATTACGTATTTTCCTCATTTTTCCACTTGCCATTATGGTCGGTCTCTTTGGTTTTCATTTTTCTTTGACTTCCTTTTACATTTGTGTTTAATATACTTTTAATGCTCTGCATTCTGTATCCAACACATCGCCTCTGCTGGTGGGCTTTCTTAGTCATCTACAAGAAGAAGCACTCTTTGCCTGCTTGGGAGTACTTAGTTGTAATATGTTCATGAGTGTGGGAAGTGACATAGACTTCTACTCTATGCTCAGAACTTTGGTTACTATACCACAGTACATAGAGATATGCATTTTACAGAATGGAGTTTCTGTGTAATTTTGTACACATAAGAAGTTTATTATGTCAAGGGATATTAACAGAATAACTCAGCCTTTTAACAATGCACCATCTTTATAGTTTGTGTATAGAATGTATGCATATTGTAACAGTAATTATTTCTCATAGGGGATTTTGGAAGGGAATAGACTTTCTTTTGTGTTTCTTTGTAGCAAAAGCAGGTAGAAGCTCCATGATTTAGAATAATAAATAATGTAACATACGTCACAGAGACCCATTTTTCAGATTGGCTGAGTGGTGGATGAGGGTGAGCAAAATCATACATGGTGTGTGTGTGTGTGTGTGTGTGTGTGTGTGTGTGTGTGTGTGTGTGTGTGTGTGTGTGTGTGTGTGTGTGTGTGTGTCTGTATATGTGTGTGCCTTTTATCCACAACTGATACAACAAACTTTCTGCAAACAGAGTATTATTTTGATTTGGATCACATGCTTGACTAAATGATTTCTGCTGCCACAAAACAACTCAGTCTGTTGTCAACCAGACATAGCCTGTGATGGTACAGTACCAGTATGCATTCAAACATCCTATTAACCATATTTAAAACATGTTTAATGAGACAATACTTAAAGTCAAAGTATTTTGATTATATATGACAGCCAGAACTTATGTTTGTCCTTCAGAAAATCATTAAAGCTCTTTGAATGAACTGTGGACTCCCTGCATTCCCACCTGATGAAGATTTGTTGCATGCAGGGTATGTCTAAGAATCTAGATGAAATTTTATACTGAAAAGCTAATAACAGGTGAAAAAGTTAGCTTCATATCATAAATAACTTCAAAATAATGCAGTTCTTTCAATGCCAAGGATAAAGTTGAACTCCTACTGTATAGGGCAATTACCTTTCCTGACATTCATGGGAAATTCCTGATGACAAATGGCCATCAATTTATAAGTATAGGTGGTTCACAGTTTATTCAATGGATTTAATAATTTTCTGAAAGACAAAAGGAAACAACAGCAATGACATCACCTTCAATGGGAGTAAATGTAGCGAAGTAATGATTTGATGAAAAGAACATAAATTATAAGTGCAAAACAACTGACCAAATCATAAAACATTACACCATCATAAGGATCTAGATTGGCATTACAGAGAATGAAGCTACCACTTCAAAACCCATTTGTTGTATCTAGTTCACCCTTCATTTATGTATGTGAAAGGTTTCCTGAACATTAACCTGTCTGCTTCAAATGTGGACCTAAATAAATGAAGAACTATTTGGCTATTTGAACATATTTGCATCTTTTCTTGAGCCAGACTCAGCAACATACACTGTTCTTCAAATTCCAGCCAGTTTGTGTGGTCTTAACTAAAGCACTCAAGCTTTATGATTACTCACATTTTTAATATCTTTATTAAGCTACAAAAAATGACAAATTACAGATCAATGTAGTCATCTTCATTAATTAATATTATACAATCAGCATATATGTGTGTGTCTATATATCTATATCTATATGCATATATATATATATATATATATATATATATATATATATATATATATATATATATATATATATATAAACATCATTTAATTAATATGCCAGCATTTGTAGTTTACCTTTATCTTGAAATAATTAAACAGATAGATGCCTAATATCCTTGCTATTGTAACTTTCTGTGCATTGAATATTACATCCTTTCGTCACCAAGTGCAATATTAAAATAACCCAAAAAATATCTCAGAATAAAGAATACATGTGCCCAGAAATCCACCAACCAACATTATGTCTCTTATATATATAAACCACAAACCCTAGCTTCACCTCACATTTCCTTTCCCAAGCTGACCCTCAGTCAAACCCATAATTGCAACCTACTGTCATCCTATTAAGTTATAAAGCATAATAACTTCATATAATCTTACTTTTAACATTACTTTGAGTTCAAGAATTCCAATATCATAAATCAATCAACCATCCATATAAACATTGTCCCCATCACTAGAGGATCAACATCTTAATATCAGTATTCTCATCTTATTTGGTGCTTCTCACCTATCATTCTATAAACCTCCATCAGCACTCGGCTAATACATACCTGGCCTTTTGAACTGTGACAACATGAAACTCAAAATTCATACATTGTAATCTCTCTTTGCTCCAACCTAATCAAATTTTACCAGTATGCAAAATCAAGTCTTAAAATTATCCTTACTGCCCAGTAATCAGCTATGTGAATCATAACATTGGTAACATATACCCATATGATCAGTACAGTTACCCCTACCTTACCTTCCTCTGTTTTCCAAATATTTCAGACATGGTCCATTACTACTTACAACAAATATCTACAACAATGGATCACTCACCATAGAGATACATTCAAAACGTCACCACATGCACTTTCATTTATGATTACTAGAGAACTAATCATCTCCTTCTGGTATTAGTCACAATCATTCAGTAAAATGGTCACTCTTTTCAAAAATACAGTCCAGTCAACCCATCAGACCAACCTACAGGTAGCCATGATACAAACTGTTTTAGGGCCATCAGTTGCCTTTCCCCTTTCAGATGGCAAAGACAATTACTCTCCTTTATATACCTTTACAGAGTCATCTTGAAATTAAAAGCACTAAATCCTACTGGCACCAGGGCACATCTCATTTTCAAATTGTAATTATCTCTAGAATTCTACTTTGGTTAAATATCTACAACCATTAATATACAAATATGTTTAGAGGGTACCCCGAGGAGAACACAGTCCTCCCTTTTTAAAATTAAAATTGTCAAATCATTTAAACCCTTTGGACCTCTCAGACAGATTTTTACTGTCCCCCTTATATATGTTCACCCTTTAAAAATAGTTATTGGCTTTCCCATCATACCCAGTAAGAAGTCAAATGATTACACTAGACATAATATCTTGGGGATCATATAAGACAGCATAGGTTCATAGGTTTATACTAGGCTATCTACCCTAAGGCATTTATAAGCCTAGCCCAAATTTTTGTGGCTTACGCCACCCCTTATATGAAAAAATACTGTGCCCATTAGTTTGTTGTGCCTCTGTCCAGCAGTGACACAGAGATGATTCCCGGGGTAAACCTATGATCTCCCATAAAATAAATTCCCACTGTCAGTCTCGAACCCAGGACCTTGGCAACATTAGTCTGTATGACCTACCACTAAGCCATGCTTGCCTTTGCATTCTCTTACATATTTAAACAATTATATAATTTTGAAGTTAAATCCCTTTATGGGTAGTCACCATTCACCCATAATTACCCATTGATATACAGTATCATAGGAACCCACAATGAGACTTTCCATTCAGAAATCTAATACTCACGTATATATTGATACTAACCCATAGTGAGATAAACTCTTCCTGGCTCATGAAAAACAGTAATGGACAAAACAAAAATGAAAATGACACAGACAACTGCCAAACCCAAAACTTTAATCCCCTAGCACCTCAGGCAGAAGCCTTCCAGGGAGGACATAAAAAAATGAGCAAACAAATCAAATATAGAGAAATGATGTCATAACATAATTCACAGTCCACCATTTAAAAATACTTTCCAGTTGCATCCATTATTTTAACCATTACGAATCAAAGTGTGAAATTTTAAAATAAAAACACTTTCCTCATGATGTAACTAATTTTTAAAGCACCTTCAATTCTAACCTTCCAAATAATTTGTTCTAAACTACGAGGTGACATACAGTTCCATCTGCACACTCAGTTTCCTATGGATTATTGAGAGACTATTTATGCGCGACATACAATGCATCTTTGGATCCAGCTCTGATGGGCCTTTGGCACATCGACAAAATGAAGAGCATCAGAACCACTAGATACAAGGATTTAAATTTTGCTTGCGACATAAATAGAACATGTTGGCAAGACACACATGTGTCTTGGAGGATTCCCATGTGCTAGAACAGTCACCCAACCATGTGAAGCAGACTCCATCCCTTACCCTATTTAAATGCAACCTTGACCAAAGGATGGGAAATAGGAAATTCACCCCAGGTCTGGCCCCCTCTCTCTGATAGACAGAGGCAGACATTAGACAGAGGCAGACATTAACTATGTCCAAACTAATACACCCCCCATACCTTTCAAACTCTTAGTGCAAGAAATCTGGACAAAGCCTGACAAATTGGGAGGACAAAGGCCCAAAAATATAGACAGATTTTAAATATTGCTCTTATAAACTTAGAAAGTTGCTAGAGTAATAGGGTTTAAGTTAATATACATTTTATGAAGGATTTGAAGTCTAAACCTCATTATATGGTGACTTTGATCCACAGATCATTCCAGTGATTTATCAGAAAAGCACAAATTTTATGAGGAACAAACCAAAAATATGAGATAAAAATCTGGACATTATGCAAAAATCTGGACAGTTCAGAGGTATGCCCCCCCCCCATATAGCCTTTAAAAACTTCCTAACTAACATACCCCTCCTATTAAATGCCCATGATACAAAAGAACACAACTGGGTTGGTTTGCATGGCTAGGCTTATAAAAGTCCTAGTGGTTGTTAGTCTAGTCTCGTCTAGAATATTGTTCACAAAATATCAATGATCAAAAAGATCATTTCAACTGTAAATAGAATAGCAGCAAACTTAAGAGGTCATTGTAATTAAACGATTCAGCCAAATAAAATTAAACAAACTTTCAGATAGACGTGGATAGAAAAATTCCATAATATTCCCATATTGCACAGCAGTTATATCAGAAATCTCTGTTAATGTATAAATGTGGCTGTTCACGTGCCCTTGTATGCTCTTGTATGCCACTGTATAATACGGTAAGTTTGTTAACAGATTCAAACATCTGCAGATATTACGCTTATAAGTACTCAGTAATACATACATTAAAATACCAGAATTTTATTCAGCCATTGAACAAAGTGACACATTTTTATTAGCTATACCCATATATCACTATATATTACATTAAGCCTATTGACACTGGCAATCAAACTTCTGTTTAATGTTATGCTTGTAGCTATTCACTAATACTTACATTAGAAGACTGCATTTTTTTCAGCCATTGTGTCAAAAGGATCATATTAGCAAGCCTGCATAAGTAATAGTAATTCATCCTGAATGCATTATCAACTTGTAGCTGGAAAACTGATTATTAGAGTCATAGGATCATAGGAGGTTACTAGGCTATCAACCATGAGGTCATTTCAAGCCTAGCTATTTCATCCCAATGTAATACCCTAGATACTCTCTAGTCAATACCCAGGATTGCATTTAGTAATGACTGCCTATGTCTAGGAGGGTTGTAGGGGCTATCCCTTGTAGGAATTCATAGTGTTCCATCCACTTGTCCAGTTTCCTTTTGAACAGTGTCAGAGAGGTGCTCAGTTTCACATTAATAGGTAGCCTATTCCAAAGACATGGCAGTTGCTGGGAGACAAATCTGTCCCTCCGGCATGTCCTGTTCAACATGCAGACCATATTTTGGCCCCTGGAATGGGTACCTCTAGTCTCATTTGATTTATGGATGTGCAGTAAGTTCATTTAACTACCATCTGCCTCATATCAAATAATATAAATAAAATATAGAGATGTTGCATTTACATGCCCTAATCATGTAAGTTCGCACCGCCTGTCTTATCTGCAAGGGGGTACCTATTCAGTGCACCTGTTTGAAACCTGTTCATTACCATAGCAAATTTTCATTACTGTCTCCTTCCATCTTTTTGTCTAATTATAGTATTAAAACTTTCAAGTCTACATCTAGCTAATTAATACTGCCACAAATTATCACTTGTAATGCTTTTCTATTTACTATATTCAAATGTTTAATTTACTGCTATCGAGTGCAAACAGCTAAATAAAGGAACTTATGAAATCCTTTAGTGACTCCTGAAATTCAACACTCATATAAATGTTGCACCCACATTCTTAAGAATTATGTCATCATATTATTATTAGCAGTATTAATATGGCAGTATAAACATTTTTATCTTAGGCAGTTGGAGCCATCACAAAATTTGCAAGATTACCTTAACTTCAAAGTGCTTTGGCCATTCATTCACTAGCACTGGCAGGTGTAATAAATGTGTATTACAGTCTACAGACACACTTCTTTAGTAAGGTTTTGCAATGCTAATACATGTGCAGGCTCACCCTGATGTCTAGTAGTTTTGCTCGTTCACCATTACAAATATTGAACATACAACCATAGACATCTTAACCACTCATGCGGTCCAATTCCCCCCAATAAATTAGGCTTCTCTGCGCAGACTATGTTTTCTCAGTCCCTAGTCCCAAACTTTGGGACTCTCTCCTTTCTTTTCTTAAAGATCATTCTCTTACCCCATTTTCCATTCATACATAAAAGCATGTTTCAAGACTCCAGGGAAATGCAGCTGCTCTCTCTCTGGTCATATAACTTAACACCTTCATTCCCCTCTTCCATCCACATACCTTGCTCTGACTTTTTATTGTGATTCTTTCAGCATGCCATCTCTGATTTCTACTTTCTGTACAATGTATGCATATATTGTGTTTTTTCACACACTCTATATATAATGTCATTTATCTGTTGCCTTTATTCCCTCGCTATGATACTCACGTTGTATATAAAATATGCACATATCGCATTTTGTCAGTCACTCTGTATATAATGTCATGTAACTATTGTGTTTTACCCAGGCTGAAAATGAAATGGTCCAATGGGATCAGTGCTCTAATAAAATAAATAATATATAATCAGTAAATATACTTTATTCATAAAGTTTTGCAGTGCAACTACAAAGAAGGCTCAGAAGATGCACACGACACATTATTACAAATAGGTTAATAGTGACTCCATAGCTGCACTAATGTAACTCTGGGATATTTAAAACAGTGGTGGAGACATATAAGCTTGTTCTGGTCAATGGAAGACAGTTGCTGGACACATGATTTGTCTAACAAGGTCATCATGTTTTGTTCCTCTTCCTTTGGTGAGCCTGCATTCCTTGACACAGTAAACTATTCCATCTCTACAATATCCAACTCAGTCTGCTATGCTGATTCTTGAAACCTTTTCAGTGACTCTGCATTTATGAATATTATGTGCTACTCTAAAAAAAGAAAGTAAAACGTTGACCTGTGGATGGGAGATCGTAGGTTTATCCCGGGAATCATCTCTGTGTCACTGCTGGACAGAGGCACAACAAACTAATGGGCACAGTATTTTTTCATATAAGGGGTGGCGTAAGCCACAAAACTTTGGGCTAGGCTTATAAATGCCTTTATAGGTAGCCTAGTGAAGAAACCTATGAACCTATGAACCTATGATCCAGCAAAAAATAAAAAAATAAATAAATAAATAAATAAATAAAAAATAGATACAACCAAGTCATTGTCTTCTGCATTTTGTTTGCACCCAAAAATTGTTTCATGTGCTGACTGGTGACAACTGAAAAATCATGATTAAAACCCCCAAAATGGATGCCCTACCAGCTATGTAAGTCTTACCTGCCACAACTGCCACAAAACCTGTTCTATCTTGTTCTATGAAATGAGCTGAATCAATACATTCCATGGTTTCCCAAGTGTTTTGTCTGCCAAAGACTACGGTGTCCTGTAAGTCTTTTCAATACCCTTCTTTCTTTTGCAGAAAACAGTCCAATCTTTAATTTAATAAAACCCAAGCAGTGTGAACCATTTTCCTTTCCTAGAATACTACTTACTCACAAATTCCTCCTTCACACATTGTCTGCAATATCCAATAAATGGTATACACACCACATGTCCAAACATCTCTAAGGTTTTATCTCAAACATCTCCAGTAGACTGATTCAATAATACCCAAGAATCATTCTGCTACTTAACCATACTGTCATGGTTCACCTTGCATGACCTTGATTTCTTGGTATAACCGTTCAGCTGACCAGCCAATAGCCCTAGATCATGCATTACTCTTTAAAGAGCCACACAAATATCTCTCAGTGATAATCTCTTTATCAACATAGTTTGCTATGCACCATTACCAAGCTAAATATCTGCTATACATTCCTCCTCACTGTTTATTCTTTCCACCAAAGGTTTCTCATGTTCTGTCACTGTCATATTGAAAAAGGACACCTTAAAGCTGTAATATACTCAGACCCCGCTCAAACAACTTTAGCTTCACGTTTTTATTACACTTGGACATAACAACGCAAAGTGAATGGGGAAGACAATCATCTACTGAGCTTCACGCATTATAACTCACTTTAAGACTGCACTAAAAACTCACTTAAAAAGTCTCTGGTTATGCCCATGCACCAATCCCAACTAGTAACCCTCCTTTTACCTCCTTTCCTCTCCTCTCTCCTAGTCACCATGCTGCACATGGTCTGATCATTGCATTCCTTCCTCTGAAAGCTCTGGCTCACCCTTTACCCTCCCTTTCCCTCCTCATTCAATCTCTCAGACCTGTTATAACATGCTTAACTACCTCACTTCATCTCAACTCCAAATACATATCCAACTGACTTACACCTAGCCTCCTCTCACTACCACATATACTACTCACTCAGTCTCCTCTCTTACTCCTCAGTCTTCCCCTTCCATCCCATTAGCCCTTCTAGCTTGTTCCACCTTTGTGTGGAGCTTCTGCTTTATATCTGTTTGAGTTTAGTGCAATATTTGTATATAAGATTTAGTTATATGAATTTAGAACAGTATCTGTTTGAGCTTAGTACTATCTGTATATACATCCTACCTTTATTCCTAGCCTCTAGCTAGATATTAGTATATCTGTTCATTACTATGTTTCATATTGTATGTATAGCTAATGTTTGCTGCAGTATGTATTATTTGTATGTATAGTCAACTGTTCTTCATGTACTCTGCTGCTCATTTATTGTTCTGTGGAGCTTTTCTCCCTGGGCCTCCACTGAAAAAGGACCTGTGTCCAGTTGGAATTTCCCAGTAACAAATGTAAATAAATAAATAAATGAACAATAACTCCAGTGATTTTTGAGCTGTGTCATACCTCTTTGTCAATTACTCTGATATCAAACCAATAAAATAATTAGAAAGACATCAAGAAGTGCAGTCAGTTAGTATATGACAACGTAATTAGAAAGACATCAAGAAGTGCAGTCAGTTAGTATATGACAATGTATAAGGCAGTATATGACAATGTATAAGGCAGTACAATGAAATAATTTATTTATTATTTGTTTACCAGGAAAGTCCGACTTGGAACGAGCCAATTTTCAGAGGAGGCCCGGGGAGAAATGCATGTCTTTGTAATGTGGGAGGAAACCATAGTACCCAGAGGAAACCCACACAAACACAGGGAAGACTTTCAGACTCCACACAGAAGGCATCCCAGCCGAGAATCAAACCTGAGAACCTCTTGCCATGAGGTGACAATACATGCTGCTGCACTGCTGCGCCATCATACCCTGGTGGCTCATTGTGGCTGACGTATAGAAATCCCCTCTTCCATCAGGCTGTGCCCCACATAAACTGACTGACTCCATGGCGTATGGATATTATTTTGTGCATGCATGTTAGGAGTCCAGTGTGCATACACAGTCTAGATAAGGCAAACATTTTACTAAGATGTCTTAATGTGAACAGGCTGTGAACAACAGACAACAGAACTTCATGCTTTTTGATTTTTGGTGGAACAGTTTGGTATAGCCTTAGTTTTCTCTTGGATATTTTAATGGTGCATTTTGGTTTCTATTTTGGAAATATCAGTATTTTGATATTGAGCATTTTGCAGTAGTTTTTTTACTTTATTAACTTTTCGTTAGCCATTTGACTGTTTATTATTTTTCAATATTTTTAAATCTGATGTTTCAGAACAAAGCTACATACTTCTCTAAACTTTAAAGTAAGTAGATCTTCTTTTCCCATATCCCTCAGAGAAACTGAGTTCAGACTAATAGAAGTTACACCCCTAGAGGTGAAAGGGTGAAAACAGTTACAGAGGAGTTAAGTTTGGGGTGGGAATAGAAAATGTTTGAAGCATACCAAGCATGTAGCTGGGGAAAGACAGGGTAAGCATTTTTCATATAAAAACAGAAATACAGAAGGAAATGTGTGTATTTCTGAAGTAATGAATATACAGTTACTGCACAACCACTGAAGCTGGCCATTTTCTTGCAATAATACAGTTTGCACTAGCCAATCCAGAATGCTTCAGTTATAGACCACATTTGGTCTCTGAGATGAAATAAAAGTTCCCCTACCAAATCCTAGCTAAATTATTCATTTGTATGAGCTCATCAAACAATATACACTAGTTGGACTGTAAGTCATCTGTTTTAAGGTCAGTTTTGTTTTCATTTAAACAAGGCATCTCAGTGCCTCATTTTTATATTACAGACTGGTATTCATTTAGGCCACTAATCTTTAGGTTGGACAAGGCTCCGGCCAAATAAGATTCCTTTTAATGATGGAACAGCTGATGTTATGATCAGTAAAGATATATTTCCCAAAATTACTTCTGTTCTGTTCTGTAGTGACATCATGGTTGTGGGAGATCTGGCAGGGAATCAAACCCCATATTCTAATCTCATGGCCATTTCTCCAGCCTTCTCTGCAATATATGGCTAAAGATACTTTGAATTCTGCCAGCCTTTACTGCTGGAACCCATTTAGTATGACATCATGGTAGAAAAAGCATGGACATGAATCCAACCCACAAGCCAACAACAGTTAAATCCAGGCTGTTTTTTTTTTTTTCAAAAATACTGCACAGAACTACAAAATATATTTTCTGCCTGTAGAGAGATGTAAGTTAGTGTACTGAACTAAGTTATGGTTATCTAACATGCCCATGGCTTCTCTAAATGCATTACTGAGCTAAATGTTTTTTTTTTGTTTGTTTTTTGTATGTGTCTTTTAGCACCTTTGGAGAGCTTCAATAAAGATAGATACTAATGTATAGATATATAGATAAATATTGGTCTGCTGTAGCTAGTAAATACACAGAAAGTCTGAACACAGTACTTGTACATAATAGCATGAATCCTATTAATTCAAGTACACATATGCTCTAACCAAAAGTAGTTGTGCTAAGTGGTATTCATGCAAAATAGCACCTCTTAACACAGTAGAACACCATCCCACCATATGGGTGGATTTGCCCCTGCACCCTCTTACTTACATATTCTTGAACCCAACATTAGGTTGAAGAAAGCATGATCACTCCAAAGAATAAACTTTAAAAAAAATCAGGCTTTGCCTGCTATGATGTGCTCTTGTAGTGTACATAAAAGATGCATTTCAAGCCCAAATACATTGCTACAATAAATAGTAAGGAATGGCAAAAACAAGCAAAGAGAAGGCTGACTAGAAATCACTGAGATAAGAAAGAAAAAGAGCAACCACATTTCAATAAACTTTGTAATAATACAGGGACACCTGATAGAAATAGAGTAGAACCATCTATGATGGCAACTGAATGTTTTGCTACCCTTAGTTTGGTACAGGTATGCACCACAGCTGACAGCCTCACTTAAAGTCAGATGCATGAAGGACCACTCACCAACTTAGTGCAGATTTTTACATTTCCTGTAAGCAGTGTATTTTCCAAGCTTGTCCCCATCAATGAGATTCCTGGAAGGGAGGAATACAGACTTGTATGCTTTTCTCCAGTGCTTGCTGACCATTATACCCATCCTGAATCTTTCTGCCCTCTTCCATGTAGTTAGCCATACTTTTCCCTCTTGTAACTGAAAATTGTTTGGGGAAACCTGTGCTAATTTAATGATGCTAAATTAAGAACCATAGAAATCTTCGCTTGTTGTATAAACTTTACCCTAATAACTGTTTGTCACCTATTTTCCTACTATATGTAGTGTATGCTCTTAGCTTCATATTATACTGTATCATATTTCTTGCACACAGCTGCAAAAGTATGGACGTTTTCAGTTTTGCAAAATGCTACATCATTGGAAAAGTAGAGCTTATTGCGCATTGAGCTTCCTCTGAAAACTGGCACCACATTGTATACAAGGTGCACACACACACACACACACACACACACACACACACACACACACACACACACACACACACACACACACACACACACACACACACACACACACACACACACACACACACACACACACACACACACACACACACACACAAACACACACACACACACACACACTCTCGTGCCCAGTAATTAGACACATAACAAATAAACAAATAAACCCAAATAAACTTGATAATCAATCAGCCAGTTATCTAATGACTTGTTTTTCTCAGTGAACGTTATTTGTTTACAAAGGTCCTTTAACCACTAAATAATGCAACGGTCCTTTTCTTCTGGTGTTAGAGAAGCACCAATTCACATAAGTAGCAGAAGAGCTTACACATGTTATTGCAGCAAAGACCATTACACTTCAGGATGGAAGAACTGGTTTGTAGTCTACTGTTGTGATTCATGTTGATTAGATTGCTGTGAATCTGTGTCCCCAAACTGAGCCTCACTACTCCTAGATTTGCTAATTTCTTCATGTTAAAGGGTGCATACATACATTATTAAATAACTAAATTAAACCTCTATACAGATCCATTGTCACCAACTACATGGTGTCTAGTATGTTAATTATCTTTCACTCAGAATAATAAGAAAGTACTCCTCCTTCTGGCCTTCTGCTATGGCTTTATAGACTGTTGTTATGTTGCTATCATTTTTGAAGATCAAGATTGGGAGTTATGGTCAAAACTAATATAATATCAAGTTGTGAGTTAGTAGAGGAATGAATAACAACACCCAATTTACATCCGGCAACAATCTGACCATCACTTTCTTCCCCTTTTATCGTGCATTTTAGGTGTGGATTAAATAAAAAAAAAATCAGTGCACATGTTTTGAGAATACACACTCAATTTTCTGATGGTGACCCCCATGCCTAGAAGAGTGTCTACAGGAGCACTAGTACAGCCTCCCAACAGAAAGAGGACACCCTCCTAGTGCTCTTGTCTGCTTCCATAATCAGTGAGCACAATGAAAGAATACACTCCAAGTTTTTGAATTACTGTCCAGAAAGTACTATATGCACTCAACAGAAAGAGGACACACCCAGAGTGCCCTTGCCTGCTTCAGTTTAAGCTCTGGGGATGTAGTATTAAAGTGTATACATTTGAAACAAGTTATTATTTTAAAAGGGCTCATCTATTCCTTTACACAAGTCAACATGTATTTCAATACTATCTCCTAATTAGATGCCCACTGGAGTTTTAGTATTCCTTGCTGGAGAAAAACACCCACATTAGACTTTCTGTCCCCCGCTCTTCGATTCAAGCCTTCTTGCTTTTCTTCAACTATTCCCTGCTAGCACTGTTCCTTCCTTTTATCTTTTCCTGCCATAAAACCCTGGCCCCTCCTTTACCATTTCTATCACATGACACATGCTCTTTGCGTCTAACTTCACTGGCCTTTTTGTTTTCCTCTATCTTGCCCCTGCTGATTTCTAACCCATTTTTAATTAAATAGCACTTCATTTAGCTCACTCTATCTGATGCTTACCCTTGAATAGAGGCATAAGTTATAACTGAATGTCTTAGTTGCTTTCTTATCCCTGTTTTCTTCTCCTATCACTGACTTTTTTACTTCCCCACTTTCATTCTTGCTTTGATAGATGTTCCCATTCCACCCACACTGTTAACTCTTCTACCCTCTTTGACTTATTTACTGTGTAAAAACTGTTGGGCGGCCACGGTGGTGCAGTGGTTAGCATTGCCGCCTCACAGCAAGAGGTTCTCCGGTTCGATCCTCGGCTGGGGTGCCTTCTGTGCGGAGTCTGCATGTCCTCCCCGTGGTCGCGTGGGTTTCCTCCGGGTGCTTCTGTTTCCTCCCACATCCCAAAGACATGCAGTGGGTGGATTGGACACTCTAATTGGCCTTAGGTGTGCATGTGAGTGTGCCTTCTGTGGAAGGTTGGGCGCCGGGCTGGCAACTCGACACCGTAAAACTCCACTGCCATTCAATGTGCTGACAAGGTGATCCGCTGTGGCGACCCCTAACCGGGAAAAAGCCGAAAGAAGAAGAAGAAGACTGTGTAAAAACTGTTGTGCTTTTTAACCCACTTCTGTGTTTTCACTGAATGTTTTTTTTTGTATCCATGGTGTGGAGGTGGTGAATGAAGGCTAGATAGCAGCTACAAGGTTACTTTACACTATTTAGCACATGCTTCACCTACATTACTGTCAGCCATTTGCCTGTATCTCTCCCAATTAGTCATGCCAGTTATACCTGTACACCTAATACCTCCTTCTTCTATCCTCTGTCTCTACTCATCTTCCTCCCCTTCTCTAGTGACTTTCCTGAATGGATTAAGTTACCAAGGTCAGCCATGTACTGTTCAATTTGAAATAATGCAATAGTGCATCTTTTTTCTTTTTTATATATACATGTGTATGTGTTGAGCTAATACAATCTGCTTGTTTTAAAAATTTGAAGAAAGACACACTGGTTCCTCAAAGTGTGAAGTGTTTTTCATATTGGTGGTTTGTGATCATTTTATTTGCACTTTATACCTCCGATTTGTTTCTCATATCTAGAGATGTAGTGACTTGATTTGGTGCACTAGATGTGACGAATGTTTGAATTTTTGTTTATAATTGATGAAGGTTCATGTAAAACAGAAAGGACAATTGATTATTTGCTTTGCATAGCTCACTATGATAATATAATGACATATACCTTCAGAGCTGTGACTTGGTTTATGGCTCTTCTTAGATGCATCTTCCCTCTGTGGCCCTATAAACCACCATTTGTCTTTAATTACACCTTGCATGATATTTTTTAACTTCCACTTATATCATACTACTTTTCCAAGCTCTCTGCTCGAAGTCTTTTAGCTAAGCCTTCCCTACTATATGGAACATAGATAATTAAGTAATACCTTATAATTTGGATCTACCTTGCACTGCATGATCTACAGCCCAGTTTGTGGCATGAATAACATTAAAGGAACTTTTAAGCTCAGCAACCTCAAGTTTATAGACTTTGGGCATGAAGTAATTCCATTCAGCTCTAGAGTTTATTAATACCACAACCTCTGCAGTCTGGCCTTTGGTGCAAATAACATTAAAGGGCTGAAACCCCCCTCATCTTTACTTTCCTCACTGACTTGTGTAGATATTTAGTATATGTTTCCTTTAGTTCAGTCATGTAAAGCCTTTACATCTTAAAAGCGTGTTGGGACTTTTATTTTATCTTAGCAAGTACACATAAGCTCATTATGGCCAAATGCTAATGTGAGTATTTGCTTTGTACCAGAAAGACGTATCACTTTCTTTTGGTGCCACAATTGTAACAGTAACCAAAGAAGCTACTCCACTCCCTTCATGCTGTTTCACTATCACTGAAGTCCAGGATACCATGTTTTTTAGAAAATTTCTGAACTAGTGTTAACATTGTTATAATCTATGTAATTATCTTTGATGGAGTGGCCCCATTGTATAGGCAGTTGCTTAGACAATTTACTATTTCTTTTAACAGAAGATGTTAACACATTGAAAAAAAATGTACTCCAATTTTCTGAACAAAATAATATCTTCAAGTTCAAAAGTGCACACTCCGAACAGGAATAGGACAACCTCCTAGTGCCCTGGCCTGCTTCAGTGTACATTCAGGACAATAGTTATTAAAGGGCATACCTTTGAAAGAATCTGACAATTATTGTAAAAGCATTCTTAGCTATTTCTGTCCACATACTACTTGTTCTTATTACAGTCCACAGTGGAGTTGTAACATTCCCTGTTAGATTATCCACTTCACACTTTCTCTCCCCTGCATTTTGATTTAAGCATTCTCATATTTTTTAGCTATTCTCTCTTCCTCCCTTCTCTTTTCCTGCCATAACATCCTGCCCCCCCCACCCCACATCTGCACCACTTCTGACACACAGTATGTTGTGCTCTTTGCTACTAACTTCCCTAACCTTCTGATTTTTCTCTAGCTGGCCCTTGCTGATTTATAGCCCAATTTTAATTAACTACCACTTAATAAATTAACTCTTTCCCTCTGACATTTACCTTTGGACAACTATGTAAGTTATAACAGAGTATCTTATTTCCTTACTAACAGGATTTCATCTATCTCTGCCTATTTCCCTTTACCCCACCTCCATGTCTTGTTTAGGTAGAAGTCTGCTCTACAATGTTGACTCTTATTTTCATTGACCTACTTACACTGTAGGAATGGTTGGTTTCTTGGGCTCAGTGTTGTGTTTTCACTGCTTTTTATTTGGAATCCATGGTGTGGGAGAAAGCCGCACTACACAAGGCTTCTCTCTCCACCCTACCCCCCAATCCAACCCAGTCTGTATCATTTCCTCTGTAGTTCTACAGGTCACGACCCACATCAGTCTTGGCCATTGAAATCATTACACATCACTCATGCTCAGATGTACTTTCTGGCCTATCAGTCTCTTACATATCATACATTCCCAAACATACTCTCATAGCCTATAAGGTCAGCACACCACTCTTTCTCAGCCGCACCCTCACAAAGTACTCTAATCTCGACCACTGCTCAGTTGTAATGATAAAAATCCTACAAAAGAAATTCTAATTCAATTTCCATTATAAAGGAGACATAGTCTACATAATCTCATATCTTATTTATTTCTCCACTACTACAACTCCCATTGCATCTTCCTTTTTAACTATGCTCATTGACTTTTTGTTTAACTAAGAGGCATGCCATGTTTGCTTACTGCAGACATCAAACACTTACTTTAAACTCTGTTCTCTAACTACAGCACATCTTTTCTGCTTCTTCCACCTCTCCACTCTTTTTGGATGACCAATAAGACGACAAGCTCACCTTTTACTAATTCCAAATCCTCACTGGCAACATAAATTATTCACATGTATATGGATATATATATATATATATATATATATATATATATATATATATATATATATATATGTGTGTGTGTGTGTGTGTGTGTGTGTGTGTGTGTGTGAGTAAAGGACCACACTGCAAAATTAAATAAACCAAATAACTTTAATAAACTCTGTCACTTTGTAAGTGCTTTTGTCTCTGTAGTGAGACTTGATCCTGCAAAGTTAACTCCAAAAGGAAACTTACTGAGATAATTAATTCACTCAGTCTGCTGACTTAATCAGCTATACACCCTCCTCTTTTTAAGAAAGACCTTAAATTATTCTTTGTCATTTAACCCTGGAAAAGAACAAGCATCAGGCTTCAGTTGCCAATGATATTCCTTCCAATTTAAACCTTGCCCAGCATCAAAACCTTTTATATAATTGAATACTAACTACATCAATAACAATAAATACAGACTTGTAGTTTGACTACATTTGGTTGCAGTTTTAGCCAAAGCATTTTTCTAAAATCAAAACTTTTAATGGCGTGCATGCATTTGTAAATGTTGAGATACAGCTCTTTTGTCTTTTTTCCTACATAAAAAGTCATACATTTTGTACAGTTTGCATAATAAACCACACATTTACTTTTACAACTGAAACTTTCGGGAACATTAATTACCACATCTCACAAAATTAATTTAGTGATTCCAATATTTATATAGTTGTAATAATGACAATCAAATCGCTTAAACATTCTAGATTTATTCATTGATGCTTGGTTTGCTTTTGCAGTGCCTTTTTTATTGTTTGTTACTCACATATATACACTAGTCTAGCCTTCAACAGTAGTACCCTAATTTTCTCTGCTCTTTCCCAAATAAGAAATACATTAATTGCTTTCCATCTTCTTTTTCTCTTTCTGTCCTCTGCTCCCCATTTCTAATTGTTACTTGAATCAACTCCTTACCCTCAGACTTACTCTTTTGTCTCTGTCTACCCCATACATTCTCATATTTCCAGTCACCCTTCTAGCATCTTTCTCTGTTCTGTATCCTCTTTTCCCATGACTAATTCATAGATAAACAGTCTCTCCTGTCTCTCACCCTACTTTTCCATTCAAATTGGAATTGCGTATAACAATCCTGTGACCTTTTGCTCATTCACCTTTCTCTGACACAATCTAGGTGGCAGAAAGACTGGCAATACATATCTCTCTTTAATCCAGTCTAGATGGCAGATTGACTTCCTTTACTCACTTCCCTTTACAGTTTCTTTAATTAGCAGCATTTATCTATCATTATTCTACAGTCTGTAAGAAGTGCACTGCACTTGATTAATCTCTGATTTTTGAGTAAATTAGTTACAGTAAATTATTTGGCTTTTCATAAGTAAATATTTTGTTCCTTTAGATACATCAACTTTGTTAAAACTATCTAAAAGACCTCTGGGTCAAAGACAGCTTCAGTGAGAGTGCGGCTTATGCTGGACAGGGTGCATGATTCGTATTTTTCCCCAACCCTCCATTCTTGCAAAGTTCCTCCTCCTCCTGTTCTCTTTCATTGCTATTGTCATTTGTATAAGCTATTAAAGTACATATTCCCTCCCATTTTTTCCTTAAATCCATAATAATGTGTGCCCTCCCATCCCTCTAGTATTGTTCTCAATTTGGTCTTTTAATTCCTTAAAGGAAAAAAACTTATCAAGCTTGCTTTTATGTTCTTTTGATAGTTTATTATGTATGTTTTCTTTTAAAAACTATCCAGTAAGTTAATGTTACTCAGGTTTGACTTTGTTTTATTAATTTCTTCATAATATTTGCTAAACATTCATATATATATATATATATATATATATATATATATATATATATATATATATTTCAGATCTGCAGCTTTAATAGACTTTTTCCCATCTTTATAAACAATTTCCTTGATATGGTTTACTTTAGTCATATTTTTTGATGTAATAGCTATTCTGTGAAGGCACTTGGGATTTGCTGAAAACAATTGTAATTTAGTTGTTTCTAGATTAATGGAAATCTTATGATGAAAGATTTCTATGTATTTCTGATTTAGATTTTTTAACTGTGTGCTTGCAGCTTTATCATTGGGCTTAAGGATTAATTTTAATTTATCAATTTTAGCTGGGATAGCATTTAACTCTTTAACCCATTCCTTTCTTTTACAAATATACCAGTTGTTTAATTCACCATGTAAGTAAACTTTTAACATGTCCCATAGTATGAGATCAGTGACCTCACCATTATTGTTAAATCCCATGAACTGATTTACCTCTTTTAATAACCGCTCATTAAAGTCTTTTATTTTAGTTATACATGACAGGAGTCCTTGGCAAGAAATTAAATTGTTTGGACTTAAAGTTAATTAAAATGTAATAGCATTGTGGTCAGATAAGGAACATGAAACTATTAGTACTGCATCTATTTTGGAATATAATGCATTGGATGCTAGTACTTTATCAATATTGGTTTGAGTCCCAAATCAAAAAGAATAGTAAATATATTTTAAAGAACAATCTAGTTTTAAATCTGATGTATATCTCATGTACATTGTATTAATATAATGATTTAAATGATTCTCTACTGAAGATAGCCTATTTATTTAACATTGGTAGTGTCTTTGTTTGATAGGATGCAGTTAAATCACCAGCTATCAACATTTTTCCTTTAGAGTATAGTGTTATAATATTTAAATATTTCTTTACTGTTTTAGAGCCAATCCCAGGGATCCAATAGGTATTTATAAGGGTATAGTATTTTTTATCAATCTCTATTACCACTAATCCCAATATACCATTCTTGTCAGAAAAGGAATCCAATATCCTAGGTAGACCTGACATTTTTTTTCAGAGAATCAGAACACCTCATCTTTTTGAGCCAAAGTGAGAGCCAATTAAAACTGAATAATCTTTTAACAACAATCTATTTAAATCTTTAGTCAATAAATGAGTTTTCTGTAGAAAAAACAATGTCTGCTTTATGTAGAGTTAAATACTTATTTAAACTACCCCTATTTGAAGGGTTATTTAACCCATTTATATTTAATTAAAGGCATTTATATCCTGGCATCTATTGGAACAATAGGTATGGAAATGACTATGAAAAGATTTAGTGCATTAAGGATTATGCTAACAAAAGAACAACTTGTTGTCAAACACAATAAGGATGATGAGAACATTTCAGAATTAAAAACATTTTTAACCTCCAAGATGGAATAAAATATTCCAGGCTTGATGAAAAGTTCATACAAGCTGCTTACTAACAGCACCATAACACAACCAATCACATTGTTGCTACTACTTCTGTGTTCATAAACTGTATTTTTCTAAATAAATAGTTTACACTTTTTAAGAAGATATTAAATTACTAGAAAACAAACCATAGAACAAAGTTGGTATATAATTAGACCTGTCAAATAGAAGAACTTTAAATAACTATTCATTTATAATAATTAGCATTAAATTATATATAACATTTATTTATATATTAACTATCATATTGAAGATATGCTCAAACCATTATTTAATACTTGGAATATTTATATGAATTAAGAAACTTTGTGTGAAGAGTAAATAATGTCTTTTTAAGGTGCATGTGCCTGTAATTTAACAAGAATAGCACTTGTGTACTATTTGCACAACACCGTATAACAAACAGATTACCTGTACTTATTACACTATGTAAAAAGGATATGAACTAGTACTTATATTAACATTTTGCCTATGTAAATTACTTATATTTCTACCACATTCACTACAAAAACCTCATAACTGATTACAAATTCTCATCTAATCTCTCACAAAGACTAGAAGCTTGTGAAAACAGCCTGCATAGATTTTGGCTATTTATATAAGTTCATAGGTTGGTACTAGGCTATCTGCCCTAGGGCCTATACAAGCCTACCCATAACAATTCCCTGGCTATTTCTTCCCACAGTATTTACTTCCCTGGACTCCTGTCTAGCAGGGCAAATGATGTGATCTCCAAGGTGAATTTCTAATCTCCCATCCAGTCATGAAGGTGCCTTTTGAAGAGGGCCAAAGAGGTGCTCTGCCTGACATATATGGGCAGTCTATTCCAGAGTCTGGGAAGTCTCTGGGTCAGGAACCTATCCCTCCAGCATGTTTTGTTCATTGTGATGACAAGATTTAGATCCCTGGAGCATGTGTCTCTGAGGGATTGGGATTTCTTTAAATGTAGCATGTCCAACAGCTCTGGGTTTGACATGGCCTTGTATGTTAAGCAGAGATTGTCTCTCAGTAGACGATATGCATCAGAGAATAGGTGGAGTTTTTTTAGATCGTCAGCATATGGCATCTGCTTTATGCCTGTGATACTTTTAGTGAGGTATTTCTGTGGCCTTTTGAGTTGTTGCAAATGTTTTGAGAGGTACATATCAAATGGGGCATTGTATTCTATAATGGGTCTAATGAGGGATGAGTACAGTGGGACAATGACCACCTTTTTCTGGATGAAAAGCCCTTAGTGATGAGGTGTGCCACATAGAAAGATTTCCTGTCTGTTGTGGTAATGTGGTTATCGAAGGTGAGATCACTGTTCACCTGTGTCCCTAAGTCTCTTATCACACTTTCAGTGTTTAGTGTGCTGCCACCTAGGTGGTAATTCATGGGTACATGTTTTTCCCAAAGGGGATAACTATACATTTCTTGGAACTGAGCTTGAGACCATGGCTCTAGCACTAAGCATCTGTTTCTGTAAGGCCCTTTTGCAGAATATCCACATCATTTGGGGATTCAATAATGGCTCTCAGTTTGCAGTCATCTACAAACTTTGCTAGCCAGAGTCCCTTAGTGTTGGCCTGTACTTCAGAGAAGTAGATGCCAAACAAGAGCAGTCCCAGGACTGAACCTAAAGGTACTCCATTTGTCACTTATCTGGAGCTGGATTTGGAGTCAGCTACTTTTACAGTGTGGGTTCTATTAGTAAGCCAATTGGCAACCCATCGAGTGATGTATGGATTAATGCCCAGCTTAGTACGTTTATCTATGATTACAGAGTGGGGGATGTTGTTGAAGGCCTTGGCGATGTCCAGATAGGTATGTGGACTACCCACCCTTGTTCATGGCTCTGGAGACTGATTCAAAGAAGTCAATCAGGTTCAGGAGACAAGATTGGCCCTTCACAAACTCAAACTGCATGGGGTCCAGTGTTTGGAGGTTGCCAATGTCTTTGTTTATAAATTCCATGATAATACGTTCCATGGCCTTGAAGATCAGACTCATCAGACTGATGGGGCAGCAGTTCCTGGGATCCAAGGTGGATCCCCCCTTGTGGAGAGGGATAACTGTAGCTGTGCACCACTCAGTGGGCACGAAGTCTGAGGTGAGGCTATGATTAAACATGACACTTAGGTGAGGTGCCAGTTCGTTTTGTAGTTCATGTAGTACACAGCCTGGGATGTCATCTGGTCCCATGGATGCTGTATTCTTAGCTATGGAGAGTGCATTTTTTTTTACCTGTGTGGCTGTTATTACCAGACTTTGGCAATCTTTCTGTATTGCGATGGGCCCTTTACGGGGTGAGAGGGGGTGAAGTTTGCACTGAATTGATCTGCCAGGAAATTGTCAATATCCTTATGATCAGTATATTTAATGCCATTCTGTTGTAGCTCAGAGCAGATCTGAGCATTGCCATTTAGATTCTTAACATAGCTATAGATTGCCTTGTGGCTGTCTTTGGAATCTTTGGCAATTTTATTTTCGTAACTAGCTTTGGAGGATTTTATGAGGGATCTCAGCTTCTTACCGAGGCTGGTAAGGGAGTTTTTTTTTTTTGTATCCTGGGGTTTTCCTCTTTTCTGCAACAATTTCTAACAAGGCTGAATTATAAAGCAGACTGCTGATATCTATATGTTATGCAGAAATATAAGTTATCTTAATGAAATTGTATGTGTTTTTCAACTTATGCTATTCCACTATTCCCTATATAAAAAAAAACACATCTGAGTCTTCTGACTAATACAGTGGTGCTGCAGCATTATCTAGTATGAATAAACGATTTCAACTAGGAATAATACTCATTAAAAATGTCAGAACTACATTAAAAAAACAGTGTTCCAGCTACAGAGGGAGTAGGACACTCAATAGTAATGTTGAAAACGTTTAACACAAATTTCCACTCAGCTATTAATTGTACATTTGTGTACTGTGTTTGAGGTTTAATGAGTGCACCTCCATGTGGCCCACATCAAATATGTACCCTTTGTGCACCATTTTGCTTGTCCCCCCTTCAATAATTAAGCATTTAACATAAGGTCAACAGTCAATAAATCTAAAATACTTCTCAAATCCCACTTATCAAAAACATGGATATGCTTCTGTTCTGACCCAGGTTAGTAAATAATTCACAAACAGTCACGACACATTGTTAATCTACTAGAAATCCCATTATAGTATGCCTTTACTAAATCACACAACAGCGATTCTTAATTGTTTTTGCCACAAACTTTCTCTTCTGATTATATTTTTACAACTATGTTACTTAAACTTCTGTTACTGTTTTTCATCGATCTATAAATGTAATATATATTACACATTGTCTACTTCTGATTGTTTTGTATTTAAAGGAGTTCTCGCCACACGTTTCAATATGGATCTCTTATATGTCCTATTTTTTTTTTTGCTTGTCTGTTGTATTGTATGGAGCTTTTCTCCCCAGACCTCCACTGAAACTGGACTTTTTGTCCAGTCAGACCAATGTAAAATAAATAATAAATATAATAAATAAACAGATGTTCCAAGTGTTAAATGTTCCAAGTGCATATACCTTAAAAAAGCCATTCAGAAATTTATTGAATTACAGTTATATTAAATTGCACTACTTACAGTTTGTTTTTAATACTGAATATCATTTTAAAAGCTACAGCATTTAAAAGTCCATTTTAGCAATTGTTTTCTGTGATCTGTAAGCTTCCTATTTCTGAGGGGCTAAAGGTCACATTGCACTTCCTATTTGATTCAGGAACTGTTCAGGAAGGATTCAGAGTGAAGCGGAGACATACAGAAGCTCGGGGCAAGCTAAACACATTCTCCAAACTCTTCTGAAGTAATTCAGCAGGAAAATAGACTGAAAAGAAAGTCTTTAAACACAGAAGGCTCACAGACACATTTGCAAGCCAAATTTTTTAACTGAAAGACTTTTTTTTACAAATAAGCAGGGGAAAGTTATGCAACCTTAGTAATATCACTAGAAAGAAAAAGGGATTAAAAACACATAAGTGCACACATTTTAACTATATCGCCCACTGTCGCTCACACTATATATAAATACTCTGTTAAATACTAAAAACTGAAACAGTAAAGAGTTTTATCATTCCCTTCTACACACATACATTTCCAACAGTCAAACCAGCCCCTAAACCAGACTCATTCTATGAAAGTTACTCAGTTACTAAATTATTATTGAAAAAGAAAGAGTGATAGGACAGAAAAGAATGGAAAAGGAATAAAAAAAAATTAAAACTGTTTTGAGTATGGTATGTCCCTTTAGATTCATAATAGTTTAGTTAAAATAAGCTTATTACTATATACTTTACTCCCTCTAGTGGGAAAACTGCAATATTACAGTAACAGGGAGACTAATACTTGTAAACTAAAATTAATGTAATGAAAATAGAAAAGAATTACCTTTAGGTGATTTCATTTAAAATATGTTTCAGAAAAAGCCTATTTTAAGTCAAATAAGATATAAATAACTAACAGGTAATTTTATTTGTCTTTGAACTTTTTTGTTCACTTTAACTAACCAATCATTCCTTGTAGCCTGTCCTTTTAAAGATTCTGTCAGGTCCATATCATCAGTAGAATTAAGTAAATCATTTTTCTGGATCAAAGAAACTGTATCTTCTAAGGAATCAATTTTCCCCCCATATCAAGAATAATCTTAGTTTTGCAGGGTAAATTAGATGAGTTTTTATTCCAGCCACCAGAGAGGAAAAGTCATTGTCAAATCTAATGAAAGAATTGTCATGTTTTATGGGTAAAGCAGACCAGGCTGTTTTCAAAACTAGATCCTTGTCTTGACTAGAAATAAATTTGACTATTATGGATCTTGGATTTGAAAGTCTTTTGGTATCACTACAGGTAAAAAATCTATGATTCCTCTCTGTGCCAAATGACAGGTCTTCAGGAAGGTTTTAATGTTTTAGGGATCCAAGTGCATAAAAAGTTTACCATGTTATCTCCTTCTAGTTGTTCAGGGACTCCATAAATCTGAGTGTTGTTCCTCCTCATCCTCTTCTGTAGGTCATAATTTTTTTCCAACAACTTGTTGTTTTGTTGAAGAATAAAATCAATGTTATGTTTTCCTTCTGTAAGTCTGCTGTCTATGCCAGTGATGGAATCCTGCATAGCAGATATCCAGAATTTCTGTTGTTTTACTACTTTGTTGATTAATTTAATTTGCTTTGTACAATCCTCTTTTGTTTTGTCGACTTTGGAGCCCAGTTTTCTAGTTTTAAGGATAGGTCTTGTATACTACAAAGAATAGACTGTAACTCTTTCTTCACTGAATTTTCCTGTGATACTACTTTAGAGTGGTTCATCTTCCTGTGGTAAATCTTTATATTGAAGTTTTGACAGGAAAATATTTGAAATGTAAATTATGTTTCCACCAAAATGTGCCAAGAAGTAATATTCTAGCTTATTTGAATGATTTTTTTATGAAAACGATAATTTAATCCTGTCAAAAATGTATAGGAGAAGCAGAGCAAAATTACTGTGCTGCTAACTGCTTGCCATATTGTCCATGCCCCCCATCTAGTATTGCTCTTGAGTAACCTCCCTCACTATAAATTGTCTCTGGAAACTCTTCCTAGTCTCATCTCATCGGCTTGACTACTGGGAACTAATAGAGCAAACTGGAAGGTTCCTACCCTTAAACCGCTAAAGTCAAAGTTACTATTCTACAGAAGGGAAGGAAGCAACCTATTATTTTTCTTTTTTACATGTTATTGCATTTTCTATCAACACTTGCTGTCACCTGTACAGTTATACAGGCTTTTCATGTTTACTGATTTTATTATCTGTTTTGGCGAAAAAAAGTTGTTTGCTGTGCTCTTTAACTTAACTGGTGCTACAGTCTTTTACCTAGAGTGTCAACAGTGAAAGTGTTGAGCTTATAGCAAATTCTGTGTATTTTCCCAGCATCCTTTGTCCTTTTTTCATGAAAAAGTTGCCAGTATACCTGGTACTGCAGTATTGTGCCCAGAGACTCATCAGTGAGAGTGTTGAGTTTATAGCAACTCTGCATTATTTTACACTGTGGACTAGTTTATAGAGTAAATATCTGCTTTTTTAACAGTTTCTAACTTGCCAGGAACCTGAAGTTTTGAAGTTTAGTACAACAGTAGCAGTGCTGTAGTTCTCCTCAAAGCATTCTATCTACCTTAATCTCATATCACATCAACTGTGTTAAATTGCTGTTTTATAGAATTATTCATTGCATTTATCTGCAATTTAAGCCTGTAAAGTATATTCATTTTCCAGTGTTTTTGCTGCTGGATTAATTGCTTGAAATTTGCCATAAAATTGTTGCCTTAGTTGTTGAATTGGAGTCTGTTAGCTTTCCACTTTTAGCAAACCTTTGGGTGTTTATACATTAAGAAGACTTGGTATTACTCATTTAGTGGCAGAGTGGGTAGCCTGGTCTATCTATCTGTTTTATTGGTCAGAGGGCTATTGGTGTTTAGCAGGGCCTTGTATAGATGCAAACGTATAAAACTATCACTGAAACTTTATCTAGTAACCCAGTTGTAACAAGAGCTACTAGTTTATGTTCAGATGAGCACTGCCCCACAAGTCTACTCCTACATAGCCTTGTTTTTGCTTCTAGCCTTAAAAGCACCCAAGCTAGCCTGCTATTAACTTTTCTTGTACCATACCATTGTAACTCACCTTGAAGGACCTAACGTCATGAACATGCATTTTCCCAATTTCTCCATCACCAGTGTGGTGGATACAGACATCCTGAGACAATAGGTTTATATTGTCTCAAGTTCATTGACAATCAAATAATCCTTAGAGAAACTGATACAATATGTGGGAGATGTAATTACAGAGTGTCACTGAAGTCAAGATGTTCACATACAAGCACTCATGATAACAGTTAGCTTGTCCTTTACACATCGACTACACCCACCATGCATAATATTTACCCAACACATAGACAAACATATGCTAAGGTGCTAAAATAATCTTTCTAAACATCAAAGA
Source organism: Protopterus annectens (assembly GCF_019279795.1). Lineage (NCBI taxonomy): Eukaryota > Metazoa > Chordata > Ceratodontiformes > Protopteridae > Protopterus > Protopterus annectens. Next base: position 1,579,887,455 of record NC_056743.1, read on the forward strand.
CCTCCCAGACACTCAACATGCATCAATTATCCTCAACAAACCCAAACACATTCTACCCAAACAACAAGCAATGCAACACATATAACCATACATCATGGAACCTCAACTGCACAGCCCATAAGGTTAGACAACACTTTACCCAGTACATCAGTTATAGGAGACTCCATTGAGAAATATATGGCTGCCCCACTCACCAGGATGAATGAGGAAAAAATCACAGTCAGTTGCTTATCAGTGGCCAGGATCCAAGAATTCACTCACATACACTAAGGTCATTGAACTACAAGTACCAGTATGATCCATTCATAGCTCATGTGAGTGTAATTGACCTGAGATGTACCTCCTTGGACTATATGATAAGAGACATTATGGAGCTCTTGGACTATGTGTTTCAGGCTGGTATGAGCCTAGCATTGATCAGTATTCTGCCTTCACCAAGGATGATGCCACTATATGAAGCGAAGATGTTTGACTTTAATAATTGGTTTAGCTACTGGGGTCATTCAAAAGGGTACAGTATATGTCAGCATGGGAGGATATGGTCAACATCAGTAATGGTCTGGACCTGCTCCTGCTAGGCTTTAGAATATTGGCTAAAACATTGTCCTCCCCCTCAGTGCCTTTTTTAGGCATTGCCAAATTGACAACTCTTACAACTTAGCAAAATAACCCAAGGGAATCTCAGGGTGTTTCTGCTTAATAGTAGAAGTCTAAAGAAAAAAAACTCCACTTTCTCTCCAAGCTCTCCTCACCTTGGAGAATGCAGACATCTGTGCTACTGAGACATGGTTTAAATCTACAAATGGCACTCTGGCAGTGCAGGGATGGAATTAGACCATGCACATTTAGACCAGCTACTGCATAAGCAGGGACTAAATGCCTCTGCAAAAACAAGCATACCTCAAGGTTGGCCAAACAGGATGATCTATTTGAGCTTTTCCATGTCCAAATTACTATAGGAAGAGTCCCATATCATACCCTTGCAAGCTGTAGATAACCTTCTATGACCCACAAAACCCACAGCTCATACTTAAAAACTTATTGGAGGCACTTACTATTCCACCCAATACCACATTCATGAAGGACTTTAACTACCCCTCTGTAAACTAAGAGTCTTACACAACCCAGAGATTCATGGACTTTGTAAACACAAATGCCCTGGAATAGTTAGTACATTTGCCCACTTGGGGTGCAAACCTACTGGACTGGTACTCACAAATATGGAATAGTGCTGCATCTCCTGCAGTGCTATGTCCTCTCTGGTAAGGTAAGACCATAAAGTTGTCTCCTTCAAAATAAAAATCAGTGTTCTGACCTCAACAGATCCTGTAACACTTAGGAGCTGCTCTAAGTCAAACTACCTATTATTAAGTGATTACATGAAAAAGTTTTAAGCCCCTCCAGACCCAGAGAACACAGCTGCCTATGCATAATTGCACACAGAAACCCCTTGAAACTTTGTACAATCATGTTAATAGATACACAGAGGCATAGAGGCAGTTGTGCCTACCAGAAAAAAGTGAAGAACAAATGCATAAAACAAACCACTGGTAGAACCAAAACATAAATAGATCGTACAACGAAAGGAAAAAAATCATGGCTAAAATTGCAAAGTGCAATTCCCAGCAGGATAAAAACTCTCTCATGAGGCTAAACAAACAACTAAGAGGGCAAATTAAGTCTACCAAAGCCAATTTTGAGGTGAAGTTAGCTTCTGAGGCCAACTACAACCATAATTCTTTCTTTATGTCCAATTCCTCAAACTGGTACACAACTGTGCACAGAACTGAGTGTGAATGCAGCCACTTACACAGAGCCAGAAGATATAGCAAATCTCTGGGTGACAAATTCAGCTCTGATTTTACTCCCACCCAACTCCCCCTCCCCAAGTAATACCATCAAACATAACCACCCAACTATCACTAGAGAGCAGGTCCCAAATGTGCTCTCTAAGGAGCATTGCATGGATGGTCCCTGATAATATCCCAGGATGCCTCCTAAATAGCCTGAAGCATTATCCATCTGAACCTCTGGAGTCACTATTTGACCACAGCCTCTAGACAAGCTTTGTGCCATGTGAATGGAGGACTGCAATGATTATCCCTCTGCACAAGGGTGAACTCTGGGAACTACAAACCCATAAGTCTGACTAGTCTCATATGCAAAGCCATGGAACAAATTATCACAGATATGATTAATAATGCTATAGGAAGCTTTTAGGCACTGAATCCAGCTTAGTCTGGCTTTGTCAGAAGCAAAAGCAGGTCATGCCTACTCATCCTGGTGTACGTCTTTAAAAGAATTCAGCAAGGCAACAGATGAGAGCAAAGCAGTGCCTACCTTGACCTGGCTAAGGCATTTGATACAATACCTTGCATTGTAAACAAAATCATGGAATTAGGCATTAACCCCCATCTTATGCACTGGATAGCCAGCTGACTCTCAGATAGGACCCAGGAAATTAGGATAGAGGAGACCACCTCCACAAAGAGGCCAGTCACTTGTGGAGTCCCTCAGGGCTTGGTATTGAGCCCACTCCTTTTTGGCATTTACTTCTCAGAAGTCAAAACCAATGTCAAAGGCTTCTGGCTGACCATGTTTGCAGATGACTGCAAACTAGGAGCAATCATAGAAGTTGTCCAAAACACTTACATCCTACAGGAAGGACAAATGCAGACAAATGACTGGTGCCAAAGCCATGGCTAAAAACTCAGTGCCAAGAAATGCATAATAGTACCCCTTGGAAAATTGGCCATCCTAGGAAACTACCTCATTTAATACATACCTCTAAGAGTTGACCCAGTAGTCAGGGATTTGGGGATGTATGTGGATAAGTACCTGATTTTTGACCAATATATGTCTAAGGTAATAGGGAAATCATTCTAAGCTGCTCAACCTATAGGTAAGGGCATGGCATTTAGGCCATCACCATTCCTCTGCATTTGGCTCTCATCAGACCCATCCGTGAGTACAATGCCCCCTTCAGTATGTATCTGACCAGGTACATGCAGCAACTGGAATGTCCACAGAGTTTTCTCACAAAAAAAGAATACGGGTTATAAACAACACATCTCAGGTGATCTGTGCCTAGCATGACACCTCTCAATCTGTAAGTGCAAGAAATCTGGACAAAGCTATAAATAATGGGGGGACAAATGGTCACAAATAGGGACAGATTTTAAATATTGTTCTTAAAAATTTAGAAACTTGCTGGAGTAACAAGATTCACATTATCATGCATTTTCTGAAGGATATGAAGCCTGAAACTCAAATGTATGTCATTGACAAATCATTGAGAACTGAGTTCACTAGACAGAGAACCACAAACTTTAAGAGGAACAGACCAAAAATATGAGACTTTCTGTGAAAATCTGGGCCATCGAGAGGTATGCCTGGTATAAAAAGCATCCTTGGATCCTGCTCTGGTGGATCTTTTGAACATCTGTAAAATGAACAGCATCAGAACTACTTGATTTAGGGAATTGAACATTGGTTGGAACATAAATGGGACATGTTGGAGGGACAGGTATTCATCTCAGAGAATTCCCCTTCCTCTAGAACAAGCTTCCCATCCATGTAAAGCAGAGGTCTTCCCTAACCCTATTCAGGCATAACTTGGACTAGTGGATGGGAAACTAAAAATTCATCCCAGGTCTAGCACCTATGTCAGTAATGGAAAGAGTTAGTCTGTAATCACAGTCTGGCTTACATATACCACTTAAAATAACCTTTACTTCCAGGATACATTTGGGATGCACGGCTAGGCTTTGAAAGGCCTCAGTGGTTGTTAGCATAGTATACACCAATGAACCTATGAACAAAGTTCTAAAGGAAGTTTACTACCCTCATTGGAAAAGAATATTATCTTTTATAGAGGAATTATATCCCTAAAATAACCAAAAAATAGTATTTCCTTAAGCCAATCCTCATTTAAAGCTGTTAATGGAGAATGTGCCTTCTCCAGACTGGGCCCAGCATTATGAAATAAACTTCCTCATGAAATAAAAAGCTAGGACTTCCTGCTAGGGTTTAAGACTTTTCTTTCAGAGTACCTCCTCAGGGACGTATCTTGTATCTGCTTTAAGGACAATGGTTAGTAATGCAATAGGTTATAGACCACATGTCCTTAAACCCTCATTCCTAATGCTCCAGTAATTCCAAGGAATATTGTAAATATTGATTGAGCATCACAATTGTACATACTGTATAAAATTAACAAGGGCATATATATAGATATTGACTTACTAGTATATATACCATTTATGGATGTTGAGTGACTATGCCTGCTCATGAATGATTTTACAATGTTAAAACTCGGATATCCTTTAAGTTATATGTACTTGTCATCATGCTCAGTATTTCACAATGTGACAACATTCACCATATGAGCGATGCAATGAGTAACAATTACTTCAGTTGGACATTGCTGCCCTAAGTACTATAATTGTGTTATTAAACCACTGGATATTCCAGCTGTATATTTATTTCATATGAAACTTTGTATATTGTGAAACTTTAATTGTTTGTTTCTTTATACTCTTGAGTTTTTGCCTAAAGCCTGGGTCATGGTTGAAAAGATTCTTCTTTCCAACCCACTTATCCATTTACAAAACTGCAAATAAATAAAGAAGTTTAGATAACCATAGAGCAGGAATGTTGCCTTGAAGGTTTTATGACTTTTTACATAGTTATGGGTACATTCAAGCTACATTCAGGCTAATAAAGCTGAATCCCACTGGCTATAGACATGCAATGTTTCAGACTTTTTTACCTCTTCATTATGCATGTCTACAGCTAGCAGAGTTTGGTTTATTGGGCTTACAGTGAAGAGTGAAACGTCATGGGCATTCAAAAGCCATGTAGCTAACTGGTATGTCCTTAAGGGGTCATTTGCATATATCTCATGGGTCTCCACTACAGGAGGTTTTAGGTGTTACACAGTTAAGACTCTAGCCTGGCTGGGTCTTTCTTTCAGTTTCTAACTATAAAGGAATACCTACTGATAGTCTAACCAAATAGTTCTAAATAACTAATGCAAATAGTTAACTTTCTGGGCTAAGTGCTATAAAACAATATTTGCAGGATTTCATCTACTGCTTTGCAGTGCCAACTTCATCTGGTTGCAAGGCTGATAACACCGAGTCTGCCAGCTTTCTGAGTTTTACAGATAGTGCAGTAGGTGATACAGAGTAGACATACTGTTACAGCATTCCTGCTTTTCTCTTCTAACAGTGACAATGCTTTCTTGAAATACAGTGGATGTTTTTTACTTATTCCCCTACTTCACTCAGTATGTTGAAGGTCAGGTACTAATCCTTTCCTCTCTGAAGGTGCAGCCATCTGACTGACACTGCTACTTTTCTGTTTTCCATTCCTCTTTAGTCCTTCACTTTCACACATTGTTTTTTAATAGAAATGATGTAGTCATTCAAGTTGCCTTCACTTAGCCTCACAAGACATTGTTTGTTGTTACAGAAGACGAGTAAAAGTATCTGTCAGTCAAACAAATGTTTTAGTTTGGATCAGAAGCACTTGGCACAAGTGCAGTGGTTGTTTTAATAATATAATTTTCAGCTGCTATCCATCCTGCAGTAATTAAATTGTTTAACACTGTGGTCTCATTGCACAGCTATGCTACTATTCATCGTCTTATTTTGTAATTATGATTTTACATCATTCTGCTCTCCTTCCTTTACTCGTTTTTAAATATGCTTTTTTAAAAGTCTCTACTGCTAATATTTTTGTACTGATTTATGCCTATTAGCCTGGCAAACTGTGTGATCTGGTCTGGCAGATACATCTTGTAGTCTGGAGGCCTAAGGTTTCAATAAACTGCTTTTAATCTGTTGTCGGGAAGGATTCTATTTCAGTGTTAAGCTCAGCTGTTCAGCACAGCATGATGTAAAGCTCTTTACTAGTAGTCCGTTATTGATAGCAGGTTTTACTGGCAGGTTTATTGCAATGTGCTAAATATTGCCACCATGTCTGGGTTTAAGCAGCTTATTAATGAATTACTGACACACTTGTACTGAGCATAGAGCCCTTTCTCTTTCTCCTTCCAGGATGTTCTTCTACAGACTAACTCATCTGTCCTTCCGCTATCATTGCCTCCATTTTTGCGTAATTCAATGTGCTACATAACTTTGCTACCTTCAGTGTTCTCCCAGTCCTGGTTGTCTGATGTGGCTGTGATGCTGTGTCATCCCATCCCCTTTTCCTTGATTCCATTATTATCAATCAGGCTCCGTTGTAGGCCCAACCCTTGACATGCATTGGAAGTTTGTTTCAGAAGTGAGGGGACACATTGGGAGATGACTCTATCATGCCAATGCATCTTATTTATCTCCTGGTGAAGGTTTAGTTCCTTTAGCAGAGTATCCGATGTACCATTAGATCTGGGAAGGAATAGGATGTCATATAGGGTTGGATCTTTCATGGCACAAAAGGCTAGACATAGATCTCCACAGAGGAGTCTATGAAAGACTGAGTATAGAGAAAGGGGTGCCATTCTCTCCTGATAACTAAGATTTTTGAGGCCACTGATCTTTTTAGTTATGAATACCTGAGGTCTATCAAGTTGTGTGATATGTTTAGATAAATACATGCCAAAAGGTGCATTATATTTAATAATGAGTCTGGTAGGATATAAGTAAAGGGGGATTAAGACCTCTTTTAATCTAGTGGCGATGCCATTTTAAATTAGATGGGCCTGATCACAAGCTGTGGAGACATGGTGGTTTAATGCTAAGGAGCTATGAACAAGAGTACCCAGATCCTCTTAACATTTAACCAAAAGACTGAGCACTGGCTTCATCCCAGCCAAATGGAGGACAGCCACTGTGAGCCCTCTATACAAAGGTGGAGCATCCACTGACCCAGGCAATTATAGGCCCATCAGCCTAACTAGCCTGATCTGCAAGGCCATGGAATGCATTATCATGGACCTTATAAACAAGAACCTTGGCACCCTCCAAACACTTCACCCCCACGCAGTTTAGTTTTGTCAAAGGGAGATCATGCCTGTTAAACTTGGTTGACTTCTTCAAAACAGTCACCAAAGCCATGGACAAGGGGAAGACGGTGCACACCACCTACCTTGACCTAGTCAAAGCCTTCAACACTATTCCCCACTTAGGCATAATAGATAAACTGTCCCAGCTCCATGTACCTTGCCATACAGCAGCCGGAGAGACCACAGAGGTTCCTGACCAGGAAAATCTAGGGTTTCAAACACCTGTCCTATACTGATAGGCTAAAAGCCCTGTCCCTCTACTCACTCTCGTACAGACTGCTCAGAGGTGACCTATGTCTGGCATACAAGGCCATCTCAGACTCAGCCTTGATGGAGTTGCTGCATATCCATAAGTCAAACTCCATTCACGCAACCCACATGCAAGGCCTCAACCTGGTCTGTGACATTAAGAGAACTTGTTGGTGTGATAGATTTCTGTCCCAAAGACTCCCCCATCTATGTAATAGACTCCCTCTCCATGTCAAGCGTAGTACCTCTCTAGCCCTCTTTAAGAGGAACCTGGACGACTGGATGGGAAGCAGAAAATACACCCCTGGGATCCCACCTGTGTCCCTGCTGGACAGGGGAAACAGGTGCTGACTTTGTAGAAACATGGGCAAAATTCTTGCCTAGGCTTATAAGGACCTCCAGGCCAATAGCCTAGTATCATCCCATGAACCTATGAACATTGTATGATTGGAGGGATGCATTGATTTCCAAAATAAATTATGCTACACTTTTTTTATATTTAATTTGAGATCATTGTCCTTGCACCAATTATCAGTGCGGGCTAAGCCATGGTGGAGCAATGGTTAGTCAGTTGAAGATTGAATAACAACATCCAATTTACAGTCATCTGCAAATCTACTTAACCATAGACCAGAAGTGCTGACCTGAAGGTCTGAGAAATATATGCCAAATAGGTGAGGGCCCAAAACTGAGCCCTGTGGTACACCACTGGTAACTTTTTTGCTTTCAGAAGTGTCACCTGCTACTCTAACCACATTGGTTCTGTCAGACAACCAGTTAGCTATCCATCGCACATTGTAAGGATTTATATTCAGATTTACAAGACTATCAGTAATGCATGCACTAGGAATAGTGTCAAAGGCCTTGTCCAGCTATTGATATGCTGTATGTATTACTATAGTTACTTTTTCAAAGTAATTAATATAGTTAAAGAGGCAGGATCTTCCTTGATAAAGCCAAAACGATGAAGGTCCAGGGTTACGTTTTTCAATGTCCAAATTAATGAAATTTGAGATAGTGTGCTCCATAGCATTGCATATGAGGCTAGACTAGAGGGTCTATAGTTACCAGGGTCCATAATTTTTGCCACCCTTGTGTAACAGTATTATAATAGCTGTTTTTCAGGCATTATAAATGTAACCAGTAGAGAGGCTTAGAATAAAGAGGGTAAGTAGGGGTTCAGAAAGGCCATATTTGGCACTGATGATCGGGCAACCTGGTATGTTGTTAGGGCCTGTGGATGAAGTATTTTTAGTTTATGAAAGGGCTTGTTTCATAGCAATTCAAGGGTATGGCTGGCATTGTGGAACCTGTGGGATAGCTATAACTGTGGCGGAGTAAAAATTTCACTAAATTTGTTAGCTATGATATTAGCTATTTACTTCAGATCAAATAGTGCAATATTATTGTGGACTATCTCCTTGCATTACTGGGTATTAGTTCTGCACTTCCTGACATAGTTAAAGAAAGATTTGCAATTATTTTTAGCTTTGGTGGTAATTTTAAGTTCATACTCAGCTGGGATGCCTTCTGTACAGAGTCTACATATCCTCATTGTGTTTACATGGATTTTTTTTCTGGGTAATCTGTTTTTCTCTTAATTCCCAAAAGTATGCAGTAGGCATATTAACTAATATTAATTGTCCTTACATGTGCATGTGACAGAAGAAAGGACTGTTCAACTGCTTCCATTCTTTACTTGTCTAGATATGCCCGTGATTGATTATGGCTTTTCATAAAGGTTGCTATAGGATTCAGATGTCACTCATAGGCCTGGATGGACCATGGATGTTACTTTTAACTGTAGTGCAGCACTCTAATACATGACTAGGAACTCTCTGCTTAATCTCTTAGAGCACATAGTTGTTTTGCATTGCTTTATCTTTATCAGTACCTCAGGTTCATCTATATTGACTTTTAGCTTGCAATTTACCCTAACTATCACTCTTTTATCCTGTACCCCTTCAGATGTTATTTTTGTTCTCACAGTTATTTCGATCATAGCTTGTTCTTAGTCCACTATATTGTATCTAGATTCTTGGTTTTATAATATTTACTAATTATTTTTCGCTCTTTTGTCTCTGATGGCTGTCATAGCTAGATCACTGATGTGCCATCTATAACGGTCCCTTTATAAATCCTAATATTACCGTATTATGGAATAACTCTGTCACTTTGTCTCCAACACTTCTACTTTAACAGTTTGGGGAAATTATAGTGCTTCACTAATGGCTAGACATCCTGGTACCTTTGTTAGCTAAAGTGGCCATTTCAAGTGATATCTGGAATCCTGGCCTTGCTGCTATCCTTTCTCAAGCATCTCAGAGGGACTCATGCCAGATTACTCTTAGCTCAACTCAGACTGGCCCATATGAACCTAGAAAATCTAGGCTCGTTATTCATTTTGTACATATTGTGACCCTAACGTTCTCATTATGATAGAGTTATGGATTAGCCTTCATGTTCCACCGTCGCTTTATATTTGATTAAGGTTTCACTGTTTTGGGAGTGACATGACAGGTAATGGTGATCTTTTAATTCAGTTATAATATCTATCATCGCAGCTCTCTCAAGGACAGCGATGGCATCATGGATTTACTGGTTTTTGAAATTACACATATTTATTCCAGCCTGTTTCTGTTTGCTCTTTATATCTTGCCAACATCCTCAGCTTTTGAAACTAAATAACTGATAACTATCATTATGTCTTAGATTTACAAAGGTACCTTTGTGCTATTGATATAACTGCAAATACAAATCTGCCTTCACACTTAACAAACCTCTGCCTTAGCCAGATAACAAATATACTGGACCTAATATCAGAGGTGCAACAACGCATACTCAAGCAACTCGTTTGTATAAAAGATGCAGCTAGTTATGCTCACTCTACTCATATGATCACATTTCTTCTGAACATCTGTCAGAAATGTAGCAAATCAAATAGCACACAGAATATTTAGAACAGTCTAAACTAGTGTCCATTGTGCAGAGCTATGAAAACATGCTTACTGTATATGATACACTTCTATATATAGCCTTTTTACAGTTATCAAAAATGACAACAGCAGAAAACTAATGTGCCCCTTCTCAAGTATATGGGGGCAAAAATTTGAGGGTTGAGTACATTTTTTAAGATAGGTAGGTGATAGGGCAACATACATTTCTGGTTGCACTTCTGCCTAATATCATATTAGACAACCAAACTCTTTCAGAAAAATGTCATGATAAATGCATAAATAGTTCCATGCTCCCAAACATAATGAGTAATTATTGGCCTGTACTTACTACATGGTACTTGAAAGGATCAAAACCACCAGCAGTTATTACAATTCACCACTCAAGGTACACGCCCTGCTTGCAGAATTATTCCTTATAAAGGAAGATTCACTTCTGATATGTCAGACTTTTAACATTACATTACTCTAGAATCACGAACATGTTCCCTGAGTTACAACTTGAAGTGTTTTTGGTTTTAATGCAAGAAGGATATGCTTAAGATGCAAGAGGCTAAAAGAAGATCTGCAGGTTAAACTTATTCACAGGGATCAGATGTGGTCTTATTGGAAAACCACAAACTGACATTTTATTGTTTTATTAACTAGGAAGTTACAGTTGGGCAAGTCCCAGCTGGGGTAAAAACTTTCAGAGAGTAACACAAATACATAATAATAATAATAATAATAATAATATAGTTAAATTCACTACACTACAACAGGATGCAATAAAGGTGGGTAAGAAGATAAAATGGTACATTTCAAAAAGCCATACAAAAATCAGAGAAAGATTCACTCAACTACATTAAATAAAATGAATGATGTATATATGTTTGTGTGTGTGTGTGTGTGTGTGTGTGTGTGTGTGTGTGTGTGTGTGTGTGTGTGTGTGTGTGTACAGAAAACAACATTAAAATCTATACTTTTATTAATCTGAAGACAAACTGAGATTCAGTTATTTTTATAATAGTGAGAGAGGGAACTGTTTAGGTGTCAGATATATTATGAACTCGGGTTAGCTATTGCAGATAGCTTTTCTGATAATGGAAGGCTGTTACAGAGAATATTTTCACTGAGATATTGGTGGCAATCAGAAGCAGTGTAGGGATAACATATGTGTCATTTCCATTTCAAACAGTACAAGCAGAACATACAGTTTGCAGGTATAGTTAATCATGGATATGTATCCTGAAGCAGGATTAGTTCAGTGCAGTAGTCATACATTTGAAACTCCCATTCTTAAAATAATTTGCATAGGAACTAAGGACTGTAAAATTCTCTCTCTTTTTATATACTTTATTCATATGTACACGATGAACTTTTGGGAAATGGTAAGCAATTAAACACTTTAATAGAAGTATGCATTTTAGCTATTATATTCTATACATGTAATGTCCTCATACATAACATTAATCAGAAAAAAGACTGTCCCATCAATTAAATGCTTAGCATGTCAATCAGTGAGGAAACTTCCTCAAATTTGAGTGAATTTCACTACTGGGCATAAACTGTGTGTATACGTCAGTCATCTTCCTAGACACACACACACACACACACACACACACACACACACACACACACACACACACACACACACACATACATGAATGTACTCATATTCATACACATTTGTATGCATACACACACATACATGCACCAAAAGGGCAGAAACACACAGATGTGTAAACACACACACACACACACACACACACACACACACACACACACACACACACACACATACACACACACACACGCAAGTGCACATGTACACACATACGCATACATGCATACTCACATGTAAATCCACATACACAAACACACATGCGTCCACACCTGCATCCGCACATGCACTTACACATGCATACTTGCAGACTCACATACACACACTTAGATACACAGATGTACACTTATTTTATTTATTATTTATTTTACATTTGTTTACCAGAAAAGTCTGACTGGGTTGCAACCCATTTTCAGCAGAGGCCTGGGGAGAAAAGCTCCAGATAGAAGAACATTATAAAGAAGACACCATAGTAACGTTTGTACAAAACATACAAAAGAGAGAATTGACATAGGAATAATATTAAAGTAGTAAGCCTTGATATTATAATATAATAAAATAAGTAAAAGAATGCTTAGAAAATGAACAGCTACTCAGTTTTCATGCTAACACAAATTAGACAGAGGAGTAATATTTTAAGTAGTAACCCTAAATATTATAATATAATCAAACAAGTAAATGTATGCATAGAAAATGGACATCTACACAGTTTTCCAGTTACTGATAGGTGGATATGACCAGGAGTTAGTATTATTTTTAAGAGAACATTTACAGTTGTCATGCAGGAAAGAGAGAGGGAGAAATCAGGGGGGACAGAATGGGCTAAGTTCTACTTAAAGGAGGGGAGATGACAGATAGAACAGTGAAAGGAAATAAAACATGTTAACCAGGGATAGGTGCATAAGGAGTGTGAGATGAAACTCCCTTAGTGGAAGTAAGACATGTTATAACCAGGGATAGGTACATAAGGAGTGTGAGATTAAACTCCCTTAGTTTTATGAGTAGGAGAAAAGATAGTACTTTAGTCACATTCAACCTGGACTGTTACATGAGCACATCCATGAGTCTGTCAGGTGACTTTTTAGAAGTTTTTTAAATTGAATGATGTTAGGAGTTGATCTGATAGTGGGGGAAGAGTGTTCCAGGTTTTTGCTACTTGGTAAGAATATAGGCAGTTGCCTGAAGTATTTGTTGATTTGGTAACTTGCAGTAGTGATTTGTTTGTTCATAGGTTCATAGGTTCATAGGATGATACTAGGCTATTGGCCCGGAGGCCCTTATAAGCCTAGCCAAGAATTTCACCCATGTTCCCTCAAACTCCGTACCTGTTTCCCCTGTCTAGTAGGGACACAGGTGGGATTCCAGTGGTATATTTTCTGTTTCCCATCCACTTGTCCAGGTTCCTCTTAAAGAGAGCTAGAGAGGTACTCTGCTTGACAAGGAGAGGAATCTATTCCACAGATGGGGGAGTTTTTGGGATACAAATCTATCCTGCCAACAAGTTCTGTTAATGTCACAGACTAAGTTAAGGCCTTGCGTGCAGGCTGCTCGAGTGGAGTTTGTCTTACAGATATGCAGCAACTCCATTAAGGCTGGGTCTGAAATGGCCTTGTATGCTAGACACAGGTCACCTCTGAGCAGTCTGTATGTTTAACGAAGGATACGATTGTGGAGTAGGGCTGTAAAATGTTTAGGAGATCTGGAGTTTTCTTAGGCTGGAAAATTAATTTCTGGGCCATGGTTAACTAAGTATAAGTTATGAGTTATGGAAGTTCCAACCAGGAGAGTTT
>NC_056743.1:1579901562-1579993019 GCF_019279795.1 Protopterus annectens
TATTCTTTAGACAGTCAGGAAATACAGTGAGATCAGTTAAGCAGTGTTTTTCTGCATCTGTTTGAATCTGTCCAACTATGTTATTTTTATTTCTCCTGTGATTGAAACTCTGATGTTTATTGTACTTAAATATTTAGTATTCTCATGTTTTCTATTATTAAATATTTTTATTCTTTTCATTGCGGCTCGTCTTTTAGAGAATACTTTTAAAATCTTGAGAGTACTTGTGCTTATTTTTGTAATGTCTTGGACACTCTAAAAAGCCTGGCTGCTTTGGTTTCACTCTACCATTTATGTTATTATTGATTTTACTCAGTATAATTGGATACTTTTGTAAGAGCCTGACAGTGGTTGACTGGTGGTAGCGAAGTTACCTTACAGTCTGAGCAGAAGGGGTACAGCTAGTAAATCTGTACCAGCCTTTCCCAGGAGAGCGTGTATGTTTGTGTGAAAATCAAATACTTAGGAGTGTGTGTGTGTGTCAGCTACGTGGAACTGGGACACAGTGCTCCAAAGTGAGTCTTGTTTGGGATCTGGAAAGACAGAGAGTCTAGTCCCAGGTCTGTAACATGTTCCCTGTATTCTCTTGGGGGAAATTGTGCTTGATGCAGAGAGGTGCATTTAAAATAATGTGTAAGTTCATTCCTGTTCTTAGTGACCATCTCTCACCTGTGTCAGTGGAGAGGATTGTGGCTCCTTGATTGCTGACTCAGGGTAAAGATTTCCCTGTCATACTGTTGAATTTGTGACATACTGTCATGTCTTAATAAATCAGAAGTTACCTCACATTACTGTATATATACATATTTTTAATGCCTACAGTGTTTGTATTCATGCTGCCTGACAGACTGCCTATTCCATAATTATTTCTTGTAGTTACATTCATTAGCAATCAATCATAGGTTCATAGACTAGTACTAGGCTAACGTCCCTTGTGAGCTATTTTAAGCCTAGCCAGTTATCCCATTTGAGAATCAAACCCTGCACCTTGTGTCTTAGCCATTTTGTCAACCTCCCCATAAATCTCATAGCAGCAACAGAAGCAAAAGAAAACACTGTAACTTCTCTATCAGTCATCAAATTAAGCATGTTCTTATCTCCTGAGTGATTAACTGGAGCCGAACACACAACCAGGTAGTTAATCTGAACAGTTCTGGACACACAACCTGATGGTTAATCTGATCAGTTCTGTGTTGAAAACATTGTTGATCACTCAGTAACAGTAACTAACCAATATGGGAACATGAACAACTAACACTGTGAGCTATACAAGAAGGGTGAAACAAACTTCACAGCTGCTGTTACTAACAATACTGGGCTAGCCATTAGTGCAATGCATGAAGGGAAATGTTATGGGGCATGCAATCTCTGGACAAAAGCACCTACTACAGCTAAAACTAATTATATCCTGGAAAACATGGTGTAAAAAAGTCTATATTTTTCCTGTCCCTTTTCAAAATATATATTCCTGAGATATGTACAGCTCAGTGGTGCAGCGGTAGCATTGTTGCCTCACAGTAAGAGATTCTCCAGTTCATTTCTTGGCTGGGGTGCCTTCTGTGTGGAGTCTGCATGTCCTCCCTGCATTCGTGTGGGTTTCCTCTGGGTGCTACAGTTTCCTCCCACTTCACAAAAGCATGCATCCATTTCTCCCCAGGCCTCCACTGAAAATTGGCTTTGTTCCAGGTCAGACTTTCTCAGTAAACAAATGTTAAATAAATAAATAAATAAAATGTAAGTGAGAAAGCAGAAAAAAACAAAACCCAGAAACCAATATAAAAGCAATTTTCTGTTAAAACAGACTGTACTAAAAGAATCAACCTAACAGGCTGCTTGTACTATTCGTAAATACACTATTTAAATCAGATGGAACAGGACAGCTTGTTTGTAAATCATACAGCAAACAAAAGGACAATAAGTCAAAACTGAAAAAAGAAATAAGAAATAGTTAACCCTCTACAAAAGAATGATTTTTCAAATCTAATGCTCAGAGTTGCTGGTTTCATTAAGACAGAAATAGCCACAAGCAGAAGAAAGGGAAAAGGGATGGGATTCATAGAAATGGAAGGCAGAAATGTAGAGCTGGTAGGAAGTGCAAGACAGGTCTAAAAACACGAACTGCAGTAAACCTGGAAAAGTCAAGACATTCAGCTGGTATGTAAATGTGGGTCCACTATTCACAAATATGTGACGCATAGAGGGTATTTCAGAGCAATGAGATCAATTTATAGGTATCCAAATACAGGTTTATAGTACAAAATTTACAGCTCAGCATCTGATGACCAAGTAATGATGATGCATTATTCAGTAAAAAATAAATGAGTAAGTACATCACAATTACTTGCACAAATAATGCATATGACATTCTTATTATTAACTGTATGTTACAGTATCCCCCCGTGTGTGAGTACAGTGCACACAGACATGCTGCTTCAGTCACATTTGTGCTGTCCTCCACACAGTTGCACTGCTAAGCTCCTGCCAATGGAAGCAGTTGGTCAATTGAATCCCCTTCCCTAACATAAATGGGAATGTGTTGTCCACTGTAGTTATGAAAAATGAGCTAGAAATATTTATGAATCACTTTTTCCCATCACTATGGAAGACTGTGTACAACAGTGATTTGCAATGGGCAAGAGCTGTGGTACAACACACACACACACACACACACACACACACACACACACACACACACACACACACACACACACACACACACACACACACACACACACACACACACACACATACACACATACACACACACACACTTGCCTTGCTGTCTATGGCACATCCCTTCCTCCCAGGTTAATATGCACTGTACCTGTCTGATATGATACCAGCTATGGAAAGGATCATCATGGACCTCATAAATAAAGATATTGGGGACCTACAAACACTGGATCCTACCCAGTTCGGCTTTGTTAAGGGCAGATCCTGCCTCTTAAACCTGGTTGATTTCTTTGAAACAGTCACCAAGGCCATTGACGAGGGGAAGGTGGTCCACACAGCCTACCTGGACCTCGCAAAAGCCTTCGATACAATACCCCACTTGGGCATTATAGATAAGCTCACCAGCTTAAATATAAACCCCTATGTCACTAGATGGATTGCAAACTGGCTCAAGGACAGAACCCACATGGTTAGAATTGCTGGAACCATGTCAGACTCCAAACCAGTTACAAGTGGTGTCCCACAAGGCTCAGTCCTGGGAACTCTCTTGTTCGGTATATATTTCTCGGAGGTACAGGCCAACACGGAAGGACTGTGGCTAACCAAGTTCACAGATGACTGCAAACTGGGCACCATAATCGACTCTCCAGCCGACACAAGCATCCTCCAAAAGGGCCTCATAGAAACAGACAACTGGTGCCAGAGCCATGGCCTCAAGCTAAATGACAAAAAGTGTATAGTCATCCCCTTTGGCAAAAATAAAGTGCCCACAAATTACCACATAGGTGGTAATCCATTAAGTAAAGAAGAAGTAATTAGGGACCTGGGGACCCAAGTTGATAGCAATCCCTCATTTGACAACCACGTGGCCAAAGTGGTTAGAAAAACATTTTATATAGCCCACCTAATCATGAGGGGATTCACATTTAGATCAGAGGAGGTCATCGTGCCTCTTTACTCATCCCTCATCAGGCCCATAATTGAGTACAATGCCCCTTTTGGGATGTACCTTACCAGACACCTGCAGCAACTGGAAAGACCCCAAAAGTACCTCACCAAAAGAGGATCAAGGGCTCAAACAGATGCCATATGATGCCCGGTTAAAGAAACTCCAGCTCTACTCAGTGGCATACCGCCTGTTCAGAGGCGATCTGTGCCTGACGTATAAAGCCATGTCCAACCCGGAATTAATGGACATGCTGCACCTCAGAAAATCCAAATCCCATCGAGCTACGGACTTGAGAGACTTGAACCTCAGCACTGAAATAAATAGGACATGCTGGAGGGACAGATTCATAACCCAGAGGCTCCCTTCACTCTGGAATAAAATCCCAGTCCAGGTTAGGCAGAGTCCCTCATTGACTCTCTTCAAGAGGAATCTTGATGAGTGGATGGGAGATCGTAGGTTTACCCCAGGTATCACTTCTGTGTCACTGTTAGACAGAGGCACAGTATACTAACCTCGAAAAAGGGCATAGCAAAATAAATTTAAAATGGGTGGCGAAAGCCAAACACATTCTGGCTAGGCTTATAAATGCCCTAGGGCAGATAGCCTAGTATGAACCTATGAACTATGCATACACTCTTTACCCCAGGAGATTATAGTATACATCTGCATTGTATTTGCACAAGTGAGAGATTTGTGGAAGCAATGTGACAGCATGTCATTAGCAAGATCCATTTTTGTGAGTTGTATTAATGACATAACTTTGCATTAACAACAGTAAGCATAGCTACTTTATGTAACTATTTACTGTAGTTATCAATTTGGTCACCTATTTTTTCAGATAAATTTGCCATTTCAATCTACCAGTGCATGGAATCTAAACAAAAGAAATACTTGCCTACCACAAGTATCTCATCACCTTTTTCATGGTTAACAATTTTAGTTATAGATTTAAAGAAAGTATATCATTGAAATAATAAGCATTTGGATTATTTTAATAGGTTCATAGGTGTAATAAGGATAATAAATTCAGTATCTATATTGTGAAAAACTGAAAGGCTGCCAGCCCAGCTAGATAGAATTTTGTAGATAATTCTATGTCATTGTAAATATGAATATAATCTGCAGGCTGTTTTACAAATTTAAGAAAACTAAATGTAAGAAAAGCTGTATTATATGTTCTGAATTGCAAAAATGTAACCACAGTGCAACCTGCTAGAGGAAAGCTGATAAAGTATAGCATTTTATGACTCTTTGATCTCAAAGCTCAGAGACAGAATGTCTGGATGAAGGAATTTCTTCTATTTTTCTGAGACTAGAGTTAATTGCAAGGTTTTACATGTGTAATCTCCTTTATTGATGTGGCTTCCTGACCAGGGGCAAGTTTACCAAGAAAGCTAAGAAATGTAAATGCAGAGTTTCTGGTAGCCTGGGAATCAGAGAAATGTCAAGAATTATGTAATCTAAAATGAGTCAGCAGTGATGTATTATCAATTTAAGAGATCTCAGAGAGAAAGAGATAGCATTTCTGCATTGGTCTTCAGAACTGACAACTCATCAGCACGTGCTTGCACTGTATGTAAGTAGGATCTTAGACTTTAGTATTTCTCTTAGAAGTAGACATAACATAGTAAGATTAGACTAGCTGTTTTCTATATTTATGTCGGACTATCCTACAGTATTGTTTTAAAGTTCCTATGATTTCTGAACTCTTGACTAACACTGTGTTGAATTGAGGAGATTTGCCTTGCATTTTTATTATTTATTATTAAATATTTTTAAACCTTTCAACTGTGGCTGTTTTGTATAGAGATAATTTAAGCTCTAGAGTACTTGCATGTATTTAGTGATATTGTCCAAGCCACTCTAATAGCCTTAAAAAGTTTTGGTCACAATTACAAATTGGATAATAGTATTATTGCGCAGCAAAATTGGTCACTCTTTGGGAAGGGCCTTTGGGAAGGGCAGTGAATTACTACATTATACACTGGGCAGAAGGGGCATACTTAGTGAACCTGTGCCAGCCTTCCCCAGGAGTGTCTGTGTATTTGTATATAAATCATATCTCAAATTATGTCAGCTATTGGGAAGGGACACAAAGCACTGGTTGGACAGAGGGAGTGTTGAGAGGACTTGGTTTGGAACCCTGGCTAAGGACTCCACTCTATAGCTGTGCCAGTGGGGAGTCTTATTGAGGATCTGGTGAGAAAGGAAGAAACCAGCCCCAGACTGACTGTGATCTATGTGTACTCTTAAGGAAATTGTACTTTACTGTAGGTGTACTTGTTATCCTTATCAATGTGGACACCCCTCACTGGTGTTAGTGGTGAGGATTGGGGCTCCTTGATTACTGAGCCAGTGCACGGGCATCACATATATAAACACACAAAAAGTTTTTTCTTTATTTAGATACTTAATAAACCTGCATCAATATTTTGAGAAGAGGCCAAGATTAAATGATGAGCCACATTCATTTCTCTATATATTGTTATTAATATTTTTAGAATTGGTTTATGCTGTTAGGGACATTCTGACTGCCAACAGACTTAACCAATATATTTCTGCCTATTGCTATGACTGAGGATACAGACAGAGACAAACATGGATATGGAGTGCTAGATGCAGACACTAACCTGAGTTATCATCATTATCATCATCATCAACAACCACCCCCCTTTTCCCATTTTTCTACATGGAGTCGGGGTGTTGCATCAATTGTCACCATCTCTCCTGATTCAATGCCATTGTCCTACCTTCTTTCACAGTCATGCCTGACTGCTGCAAGTCCTCTGTCATGCAATCCATTCAACTCTAGGCTGGACAACCTCATTTCCTCTTGCCTTTTTACTGTTTCTCCCAAATCTTCTTTACCAAATTGTTTTCTGTTTTCCTGTAGATGTGACTGAACCATCATAAGCATAAATTCAAGTGTGTCAGCAAAGAGTGAAATATTTTGTACTATACAAATTAACGGGAAATCAATAGGGCTCAAAGTGGATACTGGATCCAAATGTAATGTTCTTCTTCTTGACCTTCTCTACAAAAGGAGCTGGTATAGTTTCTGCTCTCATGTTCTCATTTCTTTGTACCACAGTGTTCATCCTACCACCTGTCTTGGGCACTTCATCTCCATCACCTCTAGCTTTCTAAATTGCTCTGTCTTTACTGCCCAGGTTTTGTACCATACAGTAGTAGTCATCACACTACTGTTTTGTATAACTTACTTTTCAGCTTCATTGGCATTCTTCTGTTACACAATGCCCCTGACACTCTGTACAAATTGGCCGCAGCACTTTTGACTGTAGCTTTGACCTCTTCATTTAGACTTCCTTTCTCTTCAATCACCCCTCTCACATTTTTGAAGCTGTTATCCTGTTCCAAAATTTCCCTTCTGTTTCAATTCTCATCTTCTGATTAAACCAATTTGCTGCCATGACAAGTATCTTGTCTGAAATCAGCTTCATCCTGCATGCCTTCAGTTTTCCATCCCAGTCCCCTGTCATTTGCCAAAGTTCCTGTTCAGAGTCAGTTTGTAGTGCATACAGCAGCTTTGTTGATCTGTCCCCTCTGACCTGTTTGCTAATATTGTCCATCACCAGTTTGAACAGCAGTGGGCCCAGAGCTGAATCCTGATGCACATCCACCCCCACTGGGAATCCCTCTGTGAGACCGAACACCCACATTCTTTGTATGTATGATAAGGTATGACCACTATCTGCTATAACAAAAAATATGGAGCCTCCTATGTTGAGATGGGTTTTGTTAAGGACCTATGCTAGCAATATGGCATTTGGAAAGGATCTTATAGCATTTCTACAGTGGTGTCTTTATGACCAAGGAAGCCAAGGCTCCATCTGCAAAGATGTAACCCACAGAAGGAAGGGTCATTAACAGATATAAGTAAACATTAAATAGACTGATGAGAAATTTAGAGATGAGCAAAAGTGGAACTGGGTGTAAATAGTCACGGTTGTTATTAAAGCTGTTGTCCTTTAAATGAAGGACTGTTAACTAGAGTTCAAAGCCTGAAGTTATGTTTGATTATTGGCATTTCTGAATATGGCAAAGCTTAGCTAGAGCTCTAATTAGGTCAGTTTATTGCCGTCTAAGACATAAGAAGCATATTTACTTATAAATATTATGTCTGTCCCAGTTTTGTGAGAACATTATAGCTTCCGCATTTTATGTGCAAAACCCATAATTAGTAGTTTTCTCATTACAACATCATTAGGTTAAGAGTTATGTATTAAGTGGACACACTTGGGAAGTGTTAATTGGTTCTTAAATGTATTTGATTCTTTGTGGTCTGTCTGAGTTAAGTTCATTTGCAATACACAACTTTAGTGATTTCTCAGTAAATAAAATTAATCTTCTGCAAATGACTTTACAGTGCTGTCGTCCGAATAGACAAGCACATAAGAAAAATCAAATTCAGGAATAGGCAAGTAATTCAGAGGTCTATATTATAGTATTGAAGTTTTTAAACTTCAAATGCTATAATACTGACCCATTTTTGTCGAAAACTCAAAATAGCAAAGCCAAAGAACTTCGAAATCTTACTCAGGGTAAGATTTCGGTTGTCCGTTCCATGGCTTTGTTATTTACTCTACTGTGGTGGGAAGGTTACGGACCAGGGTAAGGTAAATATGTGAATGGAGGTTATGGCCTGGGTTAAGGTAAGTGTGGGAACGGATCGGGGTTAGGTGAGTGTGCGATAGTTAGGGACATTAGGGTTAGGGAGTGGATAAGGTGAGTGTGTGATATTTAGGGACTTTAGGGTTAGGGAGCGGGTAAGGTGAGTGTGCGGTAGTTAGGGACTTTATGGTTAGGATTGGGTTAAGGTGACTGGATGGGTAGTAGTGCAGGGTTATAATTATGGTTTTGTTAAGTGTATGTGTGTGGTTTATATATTTTGGCATGCTTGTGTTGTTTGTGTTTTGGAACAGCAAATTTTTTCACTGGGAAAAAAAATTGCTGCTCTGTATGTTTGATATTTTGTGGTTTAGATATTTTAGGTACGATGAAATAACGTTTGCTATTTAAATTGTACGACAGGGTAATATAAACACGTAATTCAGTGGGGTTTGCCAAGTGCATTGTTGGCTACTTTCTTCAGTAATGCACATGATGGAGAATAACCCCCCCAGATCTAGGGAAAGACAAATGCAGTCACTAGTTACATAGACATGAT
Organism: Protopterus annectens; assembly: GCF_019279795.1. Classification (NCBI taxonomy): domain Eukaryota; kingdom Metazoa; phylum Chordata; order Ceratodontiformes; family Protopteridae; genus Protopterus; species Protopterus annectens. Next base: position 1,579,910,373 of record NC_056743.1, read on the forward strand.
GGAGAATAACCCCCCCAGATCTAGGGAAAGACAAATGCAGTCTGTAGTTACATAGATTGGAATAAATAAGTAGTTGGCAATTATAGTTTTGTCAGCTTCTTTTCAGTTGTGAGGAGGAGTGTAGAACACTGTGCTTAGCTATGCTTTCTGTACCTTATCAGCCACTGTAGTTTAAGGAACTTTCCAGGTTGGGGGGGGGGTGGTATTATGTCAGTTGTACTGCGCATGTGTAACAAGTCGGGTGAGCAAAAAAGTATATGTTAAACTGCCATTGTGCCTTCTCTCTTCATTCAACAAGGACAAAAATAGAACCACTGCAGAGAGAGCAAATTATGCAATAGCAATAGGTAGTCAAAGCTCAACTATCAGAAAACATTATTCGCAAAAGGTATACTATGACATAACCAGTAAACGTCTTCGACCATTATCACAAGGTGGAGTTATCCGAATGCAAACTTCAAAAGGTCATAATCACATGGGAATCATAAAAAAAAAATTTGTGTTGAACCAAGGTCTTACATAATTTAGTCCAAAGATGTTGACTACAGAAGAAATCGCAGACACATTTTGACTGTCCCAGAGCTGAAGTCACAGCAGAACGTGTGTACCAGTGATTCTAGTTCTTTGACTAAATCGCTATCTGATCAACTTCCAGAAAGTGGACTGCCTTGTTTGTGTAATTCTGATATACCAAATGATGTTTCTGTGTCAAATAAATCTCTTGCTATAGATCATATTTCTAATAATACTCAAAATTTATATGTGACAAGGGCAGGAATAGTCTGCAAACCTAATTTTAGATATGTACAGTAAATTGCATTTGTAGTCAGATAGCCAATGTTGAATTGTTTATACAATGTCTAATTCTTGAAAGTGTCTCAAGAAATGTCAATGCAGATTTGTGCATGTATTTTCAATCGGCACCAAGTAAAGAGGGAGGATGTAGAACGATGTGCTGAGCTATGCTTTCTGTACCTTATCAGCCATTGTAGTTTAAGGAACTTTCCGGGCTGGGGATGGTATTAGGTCAGTTGTACTCAGCATGTGTAAGTAAGATGTAGAATGTACATGCAGAAGCAGCTATGTGGGGTGTGTAATAAACTATATGTTAAACTGCCATTATGCCTTTGCTCATCATTCAGCAAGGAGGAAAACAGAACCACTGCAGAGAGAGCAGATTATGCAGTAGCCTGACCCTGAGATAGCCTGGCTGCACAAAAGGTGGGTTGGGAAGATTATGCCAAAGAACTCTGCCTTTATATTGAGTGACAGAAGTTGCAGCTGGGTGGTCCAGGTGATGGTAACAAGTTGTATTTTTGAGATGTTTAGCTCAGTTCGTTTTTAAAGGTTTTTAATAGACTGGACGGGCTAGGAGTGAGTAATGAAGGTCAAACTAGATCAGGAAACAACTGGATGAGACAGCAAAGATAATTATTATAAGTGGGATGTTGTCAGATAGAAGGGTACCAGCAGTAGTTTAAGTCCTCTGGTCTAGGGCTGTGCATTTAGTAACTCCATTCCTGAGGTTGCAGAAGGTTGGAAGAGAATGTTTGCTAATGTCTGCAGCACAGCAAACAGACAATGACTGGTGAAAAATAATACACTCAGCTGTATGAATGCCTACAATAGTGTTATTAAATTTCGGTTTTACAAAGTGCGGAATCTAATGAGTAAGAATCAATCAAAGAAGAAATGATTACTTAATAGAAATAAAGTCCTATCATTCACAAAGCATTAGGAAAAGGGCATATACCTTTTACTTGTCTTACAGTACTCTACGCAGTGCCATATATAGTAAGTGTTTTCAGTGAAGTGGTCGGGGCGAAATGAAATTCAGTGAAATGAGATTCGACGAAACAAAGTAGACCCATATATATATATATATATATATATATATATATATATATATATATATATATATATATATATCGATAGCTATATATAGGTAGATATATATATATATATATATATATATATATATATATATATATATATATATATATATATATATATATATATATATATATATATATATATATATATATGTGTGTATGCACACACACACACACACACACACACACACACACACACACACACACACACACACGCGCGAAAGCCAAGACATATGGACACAAGCATCCCCCAGGATCCACATATTCTATATGTTTATTGTTTGGGCACTGCCCATATTGACACTCAGTATAAAGCTAATGCTTCTTTTAGTTCTAGGGCTGCCCAGACTAGGAGGGAGAAGCTCATAGTCAAGGGTCCTCTCCCTCCACAGACAGAGTCTGCACAACCTACGTCCTTTTCTTCTGCAGCCTCCTCTCCAGCAAAGAAGGATAAGAGGCCTAAAGTCAAAGAGAAAGAGAAAGAAAAAGAAAAAAGAGAAGATTAAGAGTAGGAGATAATTTAATAGGAGGAAAAATCCAATAGGAAGTTCCCCAGATCCAACATTGCTGCCCAGGTTAGATCTAAAAGTACCTTGATGGTTGTAGCTGATAGCTTCTCAAGTCTGTCCTTCATCTTCTCATCCCAGTTCTCTCCAGACCCATTGAGTCCAAGCCTACATGCACCCATCCTCAGGGAGCATATGTATTCAAGACCACCTTCAGTGGCTTCCTCTAAATGGTCACCCAGAAGCCTGACCGAACAAGATGTCAACAAGATGATGAGGAAGTTCCTTAGAATGCAGATCGAGCTTGGGATTCTCTTGGTACCATCTCCTGAGAACTTGCCTAGTCTTGGGTCATCTAGCCCTTTTTTTTCTTCACCAGTCCCAGTCCATCCTTCAGACCTAATTTTCCTGGATCTGATCTGTCCCAGAAAGCCTTTGCCAGTGTTACTTTGACTCCAATAGCTTCCCTTTCTCTTTTGACTCTGATGTAGTTGGATCTGGAAGAGACTCAGAACCAAAGATTCCAGGCCAAGGTTCAAGAGAATGGGACAACACCAAAGTTGTCAGAATGGTCCCTTCCCTTGGGCATCAAGGCACTTGATAGCTCTGTTCCAAAATCAGCTTCATGGTCAAGAACCATTGGTTCTGAGGTTTCCTTTCTCTTTGAAGATAGGAGTAAACCTATGGAGCTGATGGTGTCCTTGGAATTTGACACTTTTGAAAACATCCTATCAATGTTGAGGAAGAAGATACAGCCATCTAGTTTGGTTCCATCTGACCTCTGGCAGGAATCAGCTTCTACTTCCCTTGTCAGACAGGGACAGTCAATACCACAGGCACACTAACTCCCAATCTGATTTGGAACCTCCTGTTATCCCATTGGAACCAGCTCATATGAAACAGACATGCAAGTAGAAGCACATAGACTCTACCCTACAGTCATTCACTGAACACACAGACTTGGATGACAGCAAAGGGTCCCCTAGATCCCCCTCAGAAGACATCACCTTTGGTGAGATCCTTGACTAGAAGAAGTAGAGAGGGGGTGGTCCACGGATAACCCTTCACTAGATGAGTCTATGTTCCTGGAAGCCTTTGGTTCCAGCTCAGCATTGTCCTGGGTGGTACCACCTGTTGACCCATTCATTGACCTTATGGCTTAATGGGTATGGAAGGATCCTGATGTGGTGCAACCCAGTCCAAAAAACTAACAAAATTTTGGCAGCACCAAAAGAAAGCAAGCATTTGAGCAAAGTCCACCATTACATGCGATGGAGGAAGTGGCAGCCACTAAAAAGGAACTTAAGTTCCTCGGGCCATCACCCTAGCAGGGAGTCTAGGGCTATGGACCATTTTGAGAAATGGACATACACTTCAGTGACTTTCACACTTAGAGAGCTGAATTTCTTAGCCCATGTCACCAGATTTCAGAGAAATCTGAACAAGGAGCTTGCCAAATATCTCTTGGGTAACCTATCTATGGATGTTCAGAAGACCGTGAACTCCCCACTTTCTGCCTTTCAGTCTACTTCCAGCATAGCCATGTGACTGCTTTCTAATATAGCTGATGGCATGGCTAGATCAGCAGGTGCTGGCATCACCATGCATTGGCATGCCTGGATGCAGCTTTGTGATTTTGATGAAAGCTTTAAGGTGTCCTTCATCAATGCCCCCATGATGGCTACACTCTATTTGTGACAAAAGTGAAAGATACACTAACCAGGATTCAGCAGGATGGTAAGACTCTCTTTGCAGTGAGAATCTATTTTTTCAATCCTTCAAAGAACCTTCTTTAGGAATCAAAGGGCTGGGAAGAAAATTTGGTTCAGAGGTCTTATCATGACAGTCCTGGGGATAGACCTTCTTGTGGCAGGGGAGGAGGCAACTACAATGGACATCACCCTAGATGAAGATGAGGACCACACAAGCAGGATTTCCTCAGCCCTTTTTCTGAGAAACCCTTTCAGTGCCCCTGAAGGTTTGCCCAACTGCTGCACTCTGGAAGCAGTCAGGAGGCACTTGTATCTGTACCCACAAGCCTTGCAAAACATAACAATGGATTCTTGGGAACTAATATAATTTTCAGTGGCTATTTGATAAAATGAAGTTTCCAATGTTCCACCCAATCAATGTTGCTAAGACAAAGAGTCATCCAACTGGTCCTTGAAGACCAGGTTGAGTCCAGAATCAACTTGAGGTTCTTTTTAGTACCCAAGAAAACAGGGAACCTGAGACTCATCTTAGATCTGAATCACCTAATCCAGTATGTGAAACAGACAAAATTCCAGATGGTCACAATTCAGTCCATTTTGCTTCTTTTGAGGAAGGACAATTGGATGTGCTTCATATATCTCAAGGATGCATACTATTATGAAAGGACTGAGAAGCATTCAAGGAGATTCCTTTGTTTCTGTCTGGGGCCAATCATTATCAGTTCAGCCCTATTTTTCATTCTTATCACAGCTCCCAGGGTGTTTATCAAGATGATGGCAGTGGTGGTAGTACATTTTTGCCTGGTATGGATGCATATTTTCCCCCTGCCTCAATGAGCGGCTCCTAATCACTACTTCCATTGACCTGTTATTGAACTATTCCGACTTTCTGCTCCACCTGGTAAAAGATCTAGGGACCACAGTCAGCCTAATTAAAAGTCATATCACCCATTCTCAACATATAGAATTTATCGTATGCAACATGGATTCAAGTTTGCAGATTGCCGGACTTTCCCACTCCAGGGTCCCCTCCTTGCACCTCACAGCCACACAAGTTCTCAATCATCCTTCTCCTCCAACAAGACTAATTCTCTGCCTCTTAGGCCTAATGGCTTTTACAATCCTTATGGTTCCATTAGCCAGATTTACATGAGAGTGCTTCAGTGGACTCTACTTGTGCAATGGTCCCAAAGCTTTCATCCGCTACATACAAAAATTTGCTTCACTCAGATCTGCAGACAACACATCTCCTGGTGGAGATGCCAGGGACAGAAGGATGTCCATTCCAAGTGGATACACTTGTGGCTGTAGGGTGGGGGCATTTCAAAGCGTACACTGTCCAAGGTTCTTGGTTACACACAGATGCCAACCTTCACATCAATATCTTGGAGATGAGGGCAGTCCTCCTAGAGTGGCAGGCTTTTCTGGATATCACCCCAAAGGGTGTGATATCTGTACAGTCAGACAAGATGTCACATCAACAAAAAGGGAGGAACATGCTCCTATCCCCTATGTCAAGAGGCCATGAGAATTTGGCAATGAGTGATGTCTTCTCATCAATTTCTGATTGCAATGCACATACCAGGAACATCCAATTTGCTAGAAGACAAATTGAGCAGAACTATCTTAATGCTTCATGAGTGGTCCCTTAGTCTAATAGTGACAGCCTTGATTTTCTGCCATTGGGGCTAACCTCGCAATAAATGTAGCAGTTACTTTGCCCTGATCCCTCCACATGGACAGTCACCGAGGGATGGTTTAGTCCACAGTTGGCCCCCGGGTCTCCTTTATGTCTTTCCCTGTTGCTGTAAATGAACAAATTCATACAGAAAGCAAGAATGTTGAAAGCCAGAGTGATCCTCATTGCCCCCTTCTGGTCCTGATAAATGTGGTTTCTCTTCCTGTGCCCTCTACTAGTACATCTCCCATGGATGTTGGATCAGTATCCAAAACTATTAACAGACCCATCCAGACTGCTTCCTGTGGACCAGAAATCCATGAAGTTAACTGCTTGGTTACTCCAGTTTTAACTTCCACCAGAGATGCCAAGCAACCTACTTTATTTGCCCATATCATATACGTGTCACAAAAACAATTCACTTAGGTCTACCATACCAAATGGAAGAGGTTTTCCATTTGGACTATGTATACCTTCTCTTCTATTGGAAATGGTTGCTATCTCAGACTTCCACACTGGGCAGAATGGCAACTCTATAGTGCCCTTAAGAGTCTGAAAGGCCTTTTTGAAGGGAGCATTTTCCTATGTCCACCTATCAAAGATCCAGTACGTCCCTGGGATATTATTTATTACTTATGTATTTGTCTTTGTTTATTTTTATTTTCAGCAAAGGCCCGAGGAGAAAAGCTCCATTTGTTTACACTAGATTATACTTCATTCCATTTAAACACAGAGTAGTTACATTTCTATTTACATTTATACACATACAATAGTTACATTTATACATTCTAAGATTTTACAGAGATGGAAGTTACTAAACAGAAAGCTCACATGCAACTTTATCGATTGTACAAGCAGCATTTATGCATAAAAATTGTTTTGTAATTTTAGTGAGAGGTGGAGAGTATTCTGTTTAAGGAGACAGTTTGGAGAGTATTGGCACAAAGTCCTAACCTGGTGATGCGCATTTACAGGACCAGGACTGGTTAAGATGTTAAGTAGTGGTTTAAAACTATTGAGTTTGTCAGAGAGTTTTATTTGTGTGGGGATACTATTCCAGAGTTTAGTAATGTAGAGGGAGTAGAGCGAGTCTCCTGCAACATTATTTGACATTTTTGAGTAGTAAGAATTTGTTACTAGAAAGGAGGTCCCTTGTTGGACAGTAGAGAAGTAATACGTATTTCAGTGCAGGGCATTTTTCTGGATGATGAATGAGTTTGTGTGCTGTAGTTAGTTGTGAGTATGTTAGGTTGCTGTATAGTTCAAGCCAGTTTAATTGCTTTAAGCTATAACAATGGTTGGTCCTATGAGGGAGATTGGTGGCAAATTTAGTCATTTTATTGCAGCAAGAGCCAAGCTTCTATCTTTGAGCATTTGTTTAAGTTTGTTAGGAATGGAGGGGTGTATAATAGAGTTGGCAGTAAGAAGGTGGTGGCTAGAGTTTTTCTTGCAGTATCTGTAAGGAATCCATTGATCCTATAAAGGGACCCTAGTTTCTGGTGTGTAGATTTAATGATGTGCAATATATGCTGGTCATATGTGAAATTGTCATCTATTATAACACCTCTTTTACTGTGAGTTACAATTTGAATGACAGTATCATTTACTGACTTTATGATACATTTTGATTTTGTCAACTTTTTGAGGTAAAAAGCATTAACTCAGTTTTCTTGGGTTTCAATAGGAGGTTTGATTCTCTGAGCCATGTTTCTACAGAGGAGAAAGATTTTTGGGCAATGTCTTGGAGCTTATTTACTGCTGATAATTTACATATTCATATTGAGTCATCTGCATACTGAATTAAACTGGCATGGTGCATGGAAGTGAGACGGTAATTAATAAATATATTAAATAGTAGAGGACCCAGGACAGAGCCCTGAGGGACACCTGTAGTAACTGGTTGAAAGGATGAGTAGGTTTGTTGCTATTTAAGAGCTTGTTGCCTTCCAGATAGGTAACTAAGTAACCATGATAAGGAGTTTTGTGAAACTTCTATTGGGGAGAGCTGAATGAGCAGATGCTGGTGCAAAATAGTATCAAATGACTTTGACAAGTCTAAGAACATGGTAGACACAAGTAGGCCATTGTTCCTATGCTGGTTTATTATATTGCTAAAATGCAGTAGAGCAGTAGCGGTACTGTGCAGAGGGCTAAAGACATGTTGTGTTTCTGACAGCAGGTTATCTGAAGTTAGATATTGCATCAGCTGCATATGGATGCATTTCAAAAAAGAAAGAGAAGCAGATGTATAATAGACTGTGAAAGTACTTACTGTGTTTTATTGCTTTTATTGTTTTATGGTGAATTAAAGTTTTTACAGCACTCCAGCCGTGGTTTACTCTCTTTCTTTTTTGGAATTTACTTGGATTGTTAGAACAGAGAATATTTTGCCAATTTCTAGATTTTTACTGTTAATATGGATACATTTCTCTACTATTTTAGTGAGGGAGAAGAGAATCGGTATTGGTCTGTAGTTATTAAATTCTGTTGATGTGCCACATTTATGCAGATGATTTTTTCTACAATGATGGGATGTATATTTCTACTCTCGACCTATTAATTAGTATGGACACAGGGAAGGCTATGACTTCTTCGACCATTTTTAGTTAGTCTGATGGTAGTTGGTATACAGCTACAGAGTTAGTTATCGTTTAAGGTGCAGCTTCATTATGAGTGAGGTGGGTACTGGACAAAAAATGAAGAGCTGTGAGTGGTTTTGTTTGGATGGTATAGAGAGGGGGGCAGATGTATTAGTTTATAAGCGGGATAGTATTGATTGTATAAAGTAGAAATTAAACTGTATGGGGAAAAGAGTCTGTCATACTGTCTGTTTTTGGAGCTAGAGTGGTGGTCTTGCCACTGTGGAGTAGTTTATTAAGTGATAACCAAAAAAGTTTTGGTTTGGTTTGATGTTTGTGTTGTATGCTGGTATAGCATGTTTGCTTGTCCTGTTTAACATGGAGTTTTGCAAGGTTTCTAATAAGTCTAAATTGCTGGAACACATTTTGATTTCTATTTTTATATATTTTTTTCCAAACATTGTTTTTTTTTTTGTTTGTTTCTTTTGTCAGCCATGGTGCGGGGTTGGATTTTACTCTTTTATTACATACTTGTGCTAGATTATTTAAGGTCTGTAAGAATATGTTATTAAAGTGTTCTACAGCAGTATCTAGTGGCATTGTTCTAAGTACATTCCAGTTATATTGTTTTAGTGTTTCATTAAAAATATATTTGCTGAAATTGGTTGTATTTAGTATTTCATTACAGAGAATATTTTTCTCCAGGTTATGGTGAGTTCTAATTACTATCATGCTACAGACATTGACTCAATCACCCTTTGAATCAGCAGCATCAGTGGATTTGAACTTTTTATCTTGGAGGGCAATTTTTCTGGTGGTTGTTATGTCAGCCAAGTAGATTTCAGAGGTGCAAGCACTTTCTTGCAAGCCTCCCTATCTCTTTTTTCACAAAAACAGTTTCCTTGAGAACTAACACATCTTTCCTTCCTGAGGTGGCATTTGAGGCTATTTTAAACCAATCAATAAACCTACCAGTCTTTTTTCCCAAATTCCCAAACAAAAGTGAATGCATTTTATATATGCTGGATGTTCATCATCAACTTAGGTCCTATCTTCATAGGACCAAGCAATTCAGAAAGTCGGGTCAATTGTTTGTTGCTTTCTCCAAGCCTAAATTAGATAAAGCAGTTGCTAAGGTTACTCTTTCCAGATGGTTATCAGATTGCATTTCTTTCATTTACAGTAAAAAGGGCCTGTCTCTGTGAACTAAACTGAAGATTTATTCGGCAAGAGCAATGGCCATGTCAACAGCCTTTTCCAGTAGATGACCTAGTGATTATATTTGTGCTGCAACAACTTGGTCAATAGTTCACACCTTTGCATCTTACTCCAAACTGGATGTGCAGTCCAGATCACGTTCCTCCTTTGGCTCCACCATTCTCAGGAACATCACTCCTTGATATTACCAGGGTATAACAGCTTGTGACTCTGACCTAAAGTTAAATCAGATGAAGACAGACAACACTGGATACAAAAGTTATGTACTCAGCATAACAATAGATCCATGTTATCTCATTTTCATCTGGTTCAACCTCTCTCCCTCCTGCCCCTTTCCAAATTGATATAAATTGACTTCTTGTGATGAGTATTTTTTCTGACACAGCCTGTCTATAAGCAGTCCTTGCTGACTGACTTCCAATCCTATCAATTTTTGTTCTGTATACTAGGTTTAGTCTAGAACATTATTGATATATATTATCTTACTGGGGCAAACTCAGTCTGACTTACTGAGTTGGAGTGGAGGGAATTCTGGGTAGGGGAAGAGTCAGAGCTCTGAAACTAAAAAGCTTCAAAGTCAGTGCCAGTGTCGGATCCAATAAGATCCAACACCTCATAGCTGAACTGGACGAAAATGAGACAAAGTGGATCTATCATTATGGTAAGTACATAACTGTCGTATATATGCCAGATTAATTTTTCTTCCAACTTTCTCTCTGTCTCTTAAATTCTGTACATATCAGTCCACTAAATAAATACATTATTTAAAAAAATGTATTTTACAGTACATATTGGATGTCTGGTTACACCTTGTGCAAACCCTTCATGCAGAATGACTCTGGACATGTATGTCAGTTTTTCCTGGTGAACTATAGCAAATCTTTCCTTCTATAGTGAGGTTGGAGGAAGTCAGGGGACCAATGAAATGCATTAAATCTCTTCTTTGTTGTCATTCTGTGATGAGAGTGATGTCTGATCAAGTTATGATTTAATTGTATGTCTGCTTCCTTTCACTGTATAGCATTATGGACTTTGCTCCACTGGTCTTTTGTACTTTGATAGCTGATTTGCTCTGTTTAGTTATAGCTGCAACTTAGTTTTTTCCATTTTGGTATTTTATGTTTGTCTTAAATTCTTTGGGACTTTTCTTCTAAGGCATTTTAATCAGAAATTATCTCTGCCTAGCTGGGCATTACCCAGAATAGATAGATAAAGAAAGAAATAAAGGAATTAATAAGTAACTAACTCCTATCACCCAAAAAGAATGTGTGGCATATGCAAAAGAACTTACGTAGGAATTATACGTAATTTAAGTTAAATCAAAGCTACATATAGCTTGTTTCACAGCTAAAATCAACAAAGATTGGGAGCTTGCATGGGCATGGCATTAATAGCACAGCCCAGTCCATTGCTTCGCCAGGTGCTGCTGTTAATAAATATCAAAAGGGTAGTTCTAACACAAAATTTTGTAGTGTGTGATATGCATTATCCTAGTTAGTGAACTGAACCAGGCTAAAAAAACTACTAAATTAAAAATAACCATAACAACATCTAACTCATACCATACTAGATAAATACTTTAAAAAAGTTCACACTTCTAGTCTCTTCTACTATCATCCTATGTAGTTTAACAAAAATCCCTTCTAGCTCCATCCCTGGAACCTCATTACATACTTATCAAACATATTTACTTCTAGTTTCCTCTTCTCTCCCTCCACACATCTCTTACTTAACAATCCCATGGCATATGCACACAACTATTAAGTAACCTAGTAAAGCCTGCACTGAAGTAACCATTGAGAACAGAACTACCTTTTCAACTTTTTCTTCTCCTCAATAGTAACCTTAGCTACTAGTCTGTCTTTTTTCTTCTCTGTATAATATTCACCAACTGTATTAAGTTTTTCTTCACAAAATGAAATGTAACTTTTGTATTGTTTCTATTACAAAATATTATGTAATATGTTAAACTTGTTAACTTCTCGTTTGTAAAATAAAATATTATGTAATATGTTAAACTTGTTAACTTCTCGTTTGCAAAATTGTTAAGTTTTAATTCTTTGTATGTCTTGGAGCTTTTCTACCCAGGCCTCCGCTGAAAATGGACATGTTGTCCAGTTAGACTTTCCTGGTAAACAAATGTAAAATAAAATAAATAAATGGTGGTATATACACATGTGAGACAGATTAATTGATAACAATATAAGATCTCAGTTTGACATCTCTTGACATTTTAAATTGCAAGACTACTAAAGAAAACAGAAATGGACCACCAGATTCATGCATATGGAGCTGATATCAAGGCCAGTTTGTCTGCTTAAAACAACCACGGCAGATCTCTCTTAAATACAAACAACTGTAACAGACCATGATACAACAGCAGGAGCAGCTAAAAAAACATGTGCAGGTCAGTTCAAATACAAAGAGTATAATAGATCTACAAACCCATGCCCTCCAAATAGAAGCCAAAATTGACAAGACTGAAAATAGGACAAGGAGAAATAACTTGTGCATCCTGAGACTACCAGAAAGAGTGGAAGGGTTAGGCTCGGTCCTCTTTATTACAAAAGAAATGAAAGGGCTACAGGGCAACAAATCATCACCTGTTATAGAACAAGCACATCATATCCACCAGAGAAATGGAAACAAACTTAAAAAACACTGGTCATCAACTGAAGATAGTCTTGGACTACAGTGCTGCACTTTCTGCCAAATGCAAAGCTCTTACCCCATTCCTTTAATGGGCACATGAGTTGGGGTCTGTGATGTCTTTAAGATACACAGCCAAGCTACAGCTCACCAAGGGCACACAAACCTTACAGTTCCTCACAGCAGCAGATGCTGAATGTTTTCTAAAAGACTGGGAATCCACTCAGACAAAATCCTTGTATGCAGAGGTGGTAAAGGCAAATACTTACAAGACCAGAAAAAGGGATCAACCGAGTAATGACACAGTGATCAAATCCAAATCTCCTAAGAAGGGGAAGGCTGACAATAAAATGATTTTGAAACCAGCAAACCATGGATGTGCCCATCAAAGGCTATTTCCTATACACACAATTACAGCAGAGCCAGCTGTATAACAGACATATAATATGGATTTTACAGGCCTGGACATATCACCAGAACAGTTACAAGACTTAGAAGCAAGCTAGATGACTACACCAGCCACATAAATGGATATAAAGGGTAGTGACTTGACACCAACCATATTGCAGACTTATTTACTGTTTATGAATCTATTTTCTTTTTCACAATTTGGGGCAGTGGTAGTTCGGATCATATAACTGGAGGTATGATTAGCACTATCTTAGCCACCTAAATGTATTACATACGATTATCAATTGTTTGTCAGTAACGAGTCCACAGTATCTAATAACTCCTTTCTTTTTCTTGTATGTCCAATATCCCTTCGACATCAATTCTAACAACTAAAGGGATTTTGTCATTATCTAACGATAAATATGTGAGAGTATGTAGGACCTCACTTGGGGTTTCTCTGCATTGCATTATCCTGACAACTTTGACAAAACTTGCAGGGTTTCTTGAGTCAAGATCTTCCTGGTGAATGCCCAGCTTAACGAGGGAATAGGGATACCTAGGAGGTTGTTAGAATAAAGTTATCAGATAACACATCCTATCCCCCATTATATCTAGAACCAATGCAAAAGAAACACTACAAACACCTGCCTCATTCCTTGTCTTTATTTCCTGGAATGTGAAAGCTGTATCACTCAAGTATAAAGGTGGGTGACTGGCTATATAAAGTGAAGTTGTGCATTGTATTATTATAAGAAACTAAAATTAAAAAGGGCTATGAAAACATTTTGATGAAGGTCTGGAAGGGTGGGGCATTTTCTAATGGAAACAACAATCTAAAAGTGGTGTAGCTATACTATTACCATACTCATTTAAATGTGTAGAAGAAGAGATGCATAAGGGTAATACAGCCAGGTGTATAATGTTGAAAATTAAATGTCAGGTGGTGACATTCTGGGTCATTAACATGTATGGGACTAATAATGATTTGACATCTATGTGGTTTGATATGAGAGAGCAAATGCACAAACATATACTGGCCTTTGATATGTTTCTTATGGGGGAGGTGTTACTTTAATGCCAACTTGGATCCAAACTAAGATAAACCTAGCAAAGTTATTAGAACATCTAACGCAACTAACCTAATAAAAGAAATTTGCATTTACATAAGGGTATCTCATCCAGAGACAAGGTGGTCATAACATCCCTGTATTCTTCCTTTATAAGACCCATTATTGAGTACAATGCCCCTTTCTGGCATGTACCTCTCAAAGCACATGCAGCAGCTGGAGAGACCATAGAGGTTCCTCACCAGGAAAACCTAGGGCCTCAAACATCTACCATACACAGATAGGCTAAAAGCCCTGTCCCTTTACTCAGTTACCTACAGACTCCTCAGAGGTGCCCTTTGTCTAGCATACAAAGCAATCTCAGACCCTGCCTTGATGGGGCTGCTGCATATCCGCAAATCAAGCTCCACTCGAGTAACACGTACGTGCAACCTCAACCTGGTCTGTGACATCAATAGGACTTGTTGGCGGGACAGATTTGTGTCCCACAGATTCCCCCTTCTGTGGAATAGACTCTCACTCTACATCAAGCAGAGTACCTCATTAACCCTTTTTAAGCACAACCTAGATAACTGGATGAGTAACAAAAAACACACCCCTGGGATTCCAAATGTGTCCCTGCTGGACAGGGGCATTGGGTGCTGACTTGTCGGAACATGGCTAAATTCTTGACTAGACTTGTAAGGGCCTCAGGGTCAATAGCCTAGTAACTTCCTATGATCCTATGATCCCATGATCCTATGGATGGATATAAAAGACAGCTGAAGAATACTAAACCCGATAGATGAGAAGTATATATACTTTAGCTACACTGTGGGTATTGGCAAGCAAAATTGGTCTATTCTCAACATAATTGCAGCAGATCCCTAATATAAATAAAGCTGCAGAGTATACACAATTAACTCAGATAAAATTACTTTAGCTAGCAGATCTAGGAGACTGTCACTCTCTGGTACCCTCTCTGTGGGAGGAATAAAGAGACCTTGTTGAAGTTTCCAGTAGTTTATTCAGTTAAGTAAGTAGCTAGATGAGCGTTCTTGTTGTAATACATTGCGTTGAACAGGTCAGTTATTTGAAGGTCATTACAGACAATCGTGGAAGGTTCCATGGAAGCTGACTGGAAGAAAATCTGGGAGATGGAAGCTAGAATAGTGCCTGCACCCATATCATAGTGTAATCCAGTTATTTGTACATTTAGACAGATTTTACCAGCCAACTACTCAATGGAAGATGGATCTACTATGGCTAAAGGACACAATACATAAAGAACCAATCCAGACATGTATAATTACATATTAGCAGAAGGGAAGTCAACTTTTCTGTCAAGATGGCTAGGACTAGTACACTTTTAAATCACAATTGCACAACTGGTGTAAACTGATCATCAAGGAGAATAAGCGTTAGTATCAGCTGCAACTGGAATCTATAGACACTCAAATTGCAAATACCCAAAATGAGTACAGAAATAGAAAATGTACTAATAAATTAACATAGCAAATTCTTTTTTTTTCTAAATATTTTTATTAATTCACTTAGCTGACAAAATATTATACAGAAAGATATATAGAAATTGCATTAGTTCATCAAAAACACATACCAAATTCTAATACATTTGAGGAAAAAGTATAGTGACATTTGCATGAATAACATTTTTAATAGATGGAAAATATATAAACTGCTTTATTGGGCAAAGGGCATTAAATCTCATAAGATTCTAGCTAAGCGATATAAGGAAAGAGAACAAGAAATATAAATCTCACAGTTATGCAAATCCAATGGGGAAATTACAGCTGACTCTAAATAAATGAATATTCTTTTTGCCTAGGAATCATACCATAAATTATCTGTTTATCTCTCCCCTAATGCAGAAGATAGATTACAATACCTGAAACTCCTTAACCTTAAGAAATTACCAATGAAAGACAAAAAAAGGCTAGTCCACTTCTTCTGTAGGAAATATTTACTGCAGTATGATCTTTCCAAACAGGCAAAGCCCCAGGTTTAGATGGACTACCCCCTGATTTGTATAAAAGGTTTTGATAATGTGCTAGCGATTCCTCATCTTAAATTATATTAGGAGGAGGAAGTGATGGGAACTTTTAAGGAATGTTTAGTAGAAGCCAAGGTTATACTGCTCTCCAGACCAGGTAGAAATAATTTAAATTCATTCAATTATAGACCCATTTCCCTGATTAATATGGAGATGAGAATACATGCTACAATCCTTGCTAATAGTTTGGAACATTTTATGGCAACACTCAAAACATGAAACCATCAGGGCTTTATTGAGATGAGGGGGATGGCCCAGAGTTAATGAAATTATGGCTTAATTTACAATCATTAGCACACTTGCTTTCAAATGTGGTAGGAAACCTAATTCATTTCCATAAAGCATTTGACTCTATCATATGGGACTTAACTATAGGAACTAATGGAGAAGCATGGATTTCCATGGACATTTGTTAGAGACTACAAACACCAATGCCACAACCATACCTCTCAACTGTACAGATTTTCACAGAATATCCAGATTATGGCCTCATATTTCGGGTCTGTTTTTTGTAAAATTATGGTTTTCTGGCAAATTATTTAGAAATCATTAAAGATTAAAGTTAAAAAATAATGATAGACATTTGAGTTTTAGACTTCATATCCTTCAGAAAATTCATGCTAATGCAAAACCGATTATTCTATCAACTTTCTAAGTTTGTAAGAGCAATATTTAAAATATTTCCCTATTTTGGGCCCGTGTTCTACTTCTATTGATGGCTTTGTCCAGATTTCTTGCTCTAAGATGTTGAGAGGTATGGCCACAACTAGAGTGGATATTAATAGACATTTATTTACTTCACATAAATGAGAGCAGGGGATCTATCAGGGCTGTTCATTATTGCAATAGATTTACATAATGAATTTACAAGGAGTCAAAATGAGGAGGATAAATACATTCTCACATCTTAGTTTGCAAATCACTGGGTTATCTGATTTAATAACCTCAGGAAGAGTCCTGATACCATACTGGGGAGTATTAAGGGATTGTGAGTGATGTTAGGGTTATATATCAACTGTAAGAAATGCAACATATTTCCACTGTCATACAGAGTACATGGAGACTTAAAAAATGGCTACAATGCACCTATATGAGGATTAGAATGTCGATAGATATTAGCAGATTAGAAGAAACTAATCTTAGACAGCTAGTCCGTCTACTGACACAGCAAATGAATTAATTGAAGCTGTAAACTCTTCAATTTCTAGCTAAAATCCAGGATATTAAGATGCTATTCCTCATCCTAAGGCATGAACCATGTAAGATTTGGTGCAACTGTATCAAAATAATTCAAAAGAAGATATTTGACTAACTATGACAGGCATAGTGACTTTGAATATCAAGGAAGAAGATGCATAGAAGCCTATAAGAGAGGGGAATGGGGTGTACCTAATATCTGGGATTATAGGGTTGCAGCAATAGATCAACATTATGCACAGGCTAGGGCCTGACAAAGAATGATATGGTTTGAAAAAGAATACCAGGTTATAACATTGGAAAATGGAAAAATAAGTAAGAATGCATCTGACAAAGTATGGGATCCAGGGGTGTTTCAGCAATGGAATGAAAGTAGATACTGCTTAAAGCAGTCTTACACCAGTGAAGACAAGGTAAGTGATAAAGTATTGATTAATAATTAGTGTATTATTAGCCCAGATGGATTACTTGTAATATCTACTATGTTATTGATGTATGGGATGCTAAGAAAGCAAAAGGTGGAAAATAACTGAGTAAAAATAACTGAGTAAAAAGGCACCAAACGCTAGAAATAAACTCAGTCAGGCACATCGGTCACCAAAAAAGTCCAAAATTCACCAGGCTGCAGCAGTGATAGTAAAATAAGTCTTTTAATACATCCAACACATCAACAGATTTAGCGGTTTCTTTCCTTGAGGGAATGAACTTCTTCAGAATAACACTGCACTAATTAATCAGTCCTTAATTAGTCGACCTAGTCAAAAATAACCATACATCATTGGTCAAAAAATGTCGGATGACTTAAACATATATAAATTGTAGCAATTACACCACAAAAAATATATACACAAAACAAATACCAGAATGTGGTCAAATAATAAAACAATAGCAAAAATATATCACATACAAGGTCAATCAACGTAGAAATAATGAGCACATTATTTAATAGTATGATGCTATTTGAATGCTCTCTTTTTCAGAGTTGGCAAAACAGAGTAATTTTCATTTAAGCCAGAGGCTGAACAGGCACCAAACTTTAATTGCCACAGTAACTCACAGTACTCTAAACTGGTTTCCCAATCTCCTCCTCTTTCAAAGGGTTTCACCTGTTCCAACACCCAAAATTTAAAGGAATAATTCAGACACACCAATGTGTGTTTGAATAATGGATTTGTTTCCTTTCTTCTTGATACATCAGACAGGTGTTTGTAAATTCTCTGTCTTAAGGTTCTCTCTGGTTTGCCAACATAAAATGCAAAACATGAGGTGCAATAAGCCAAATACACTACCCCCTTAGAGTGACAGTTGAACTATCCCTTACCGTTCAATAATCCAACTGGGCCCCCAACATATAGTTCATCCACAATGGCTATATTAGGACACTGTGGACACTTTTCACACTTCTGTCCCTGTCCTTGACCTAGGTTTTGAATCTGGTTTAAAACTTTGAAAAATGTTTGTGAAATTCCGTCCCCTTCTAAAACTATATCTCAGTTTCCCAGAAAACACCTCAAGACTGTTGGGCATACTGGCAAAAATATCCCAGTAGGTCTGTATTATGTTCCTCATAAGATGTGTCCCAGTGGAAATCTGTCACAAAATAGATGTCCTTAATAGTGAGTGCATCAATAACCCCAGTTTCCATCTGTGTATTAGTTGTCACACTGTTATCAAAAATTATCCCCCCATTATCAATGGATAAAATGGGCATGTATCTAGTTCCCCATTCTTGCAAAATCTTATCAGTCAGGGAAACAACCAAAGATTTGGGATACCCATGCTTGACAAAAAGTTCACCTATATACTCTAATTCAGTGATCAACTCCTCCTTGAGAGTAGTCATGCTTGCCGCCCTAACCATTTGGCCCTTTATAATATTCCTTTTCTGAGAAGTTCAGATTAGGAAAGATCTTAGATACAATAGGTATGTCTCCTCTGTATACTATAAAAATACTTTTCTAACTCTTTCCTCCATTTTAAGAGTGAACATCCATACTCCCAGTTGATGTACCTCCTATTAGGGACAGCTATTTTGTGACAGATTTCCACTGGGACACTTATCTTATAAGGATGTATGGGATGCTGCAACCAATACATTTTATAAATTACAGGTGATACAAAACAATGGTGATGCTTAAGAAATCCCACGGTGGCAATATCTCCAGCTCAGATCATTGGCTTGCAAAAGGTAAGTGCTCACCATCAATTGTTAGTGGCCAAAATAGCTTACCAGGGCTAGGTTTCTGGTACCATGGCACTGAGTAATGTTGAATGATCATAATCCCTTGCAAAAGGTAAAAACTAAACTGAAAGGGATGCTAAAGTGCCAGTTGGCACCTGATGAATGGGAAGGTGTTATTTCTCATGTATGTAGATACAGATATATCATATGTTTCACAAATAACATGTCTGAAAGTCATACATATGTGGCAATTTTCTCCTGGTTGTATACAAAATAGAGGGGAGAAAAATAAGAATGCTTGCTGGAAATGGCACCATACCCTGGCTATGAAATGGGAATGCCCTAAAGTCCAGGAAATATGGGAGTTCATGATAAATATTGGTCGATGGTCTATTCAAGTCACCCTCTCACATGAAAAAGGCATCCACTTTTGGCTCTTCCAACTTCCACCAGAGGACATGCAAATGAATATTATTATAAGTTAATAGATTAGAGTATAGATATCTGTTTCTCTTTTGATAATATTTAAAAGCTGTAAAAGAACTGGAAAACAATTGTCTGATTACATTTCACAGTCTTAGTAAAGGGTGATGTAGAAATATAGACATGGGTATGTGGTCTGCATTATCCACACTGGCAATATTCATTAGTTCTGTAAATAAAATAACTTAGTGACTGTCATATAACGCTATGTTTTGGGGTTTATATAATAGTCAGTTTTCCAGTTTTAATTCTTGAATAGTGTCACAAAAACTTTGTTATAAATATGGAGGATGGCTCAGGTTTTTTCTCATATTGCTTAATTTTTTTATATTTTTTATCATCTCTTTTTATGTTTTGTCTTTTACTACATTTATATATAGCATTGACTATACTGCTGTGGTGTAGCACTATTATTGTTTGCAAATAGTTAGAATGTAATGATATGCAAAATGTAATGGTGGATAAAAAAGAAACAACATCACTTGTAAACACACACACACACACACACACACACACACACACACACACACACACACACACACACACACACAAACACGCACACAGGCACCAACCAGTATTTATTTGTCCTTTAGATACATCAGTGTGCCAAAATTGAATGAAAACCAATAGTAGGACAAGCTGAAATCTATGAAATGGACTGTCATAATTGGTTCTTTGGAATCCACAGTGAAGTCAATTAAACAAATCAAGTGCAGATGCACTGCTTTACATCTTCTTAACAGTTTCTGGGTATCAGAATAATGCTGTGCCCTATTTGACTTTGAAATGAGCAATGATTTGCCTCCAGTGTTTATCTTGTACCAATATGATAACTTTTCAGCAAGTAGGCAAGAAAAAAAAAACACAGCTGTACGCACTTTGCATATCTTGCACTCAACTGTGGCACCAACTTAGAGATAAATAACATTATGTACTTAAACCATGAAGGCCAAAAATGTGTTACCTAGTAGACAGAGAGAGAGAGAGGACTTTTACATACCATCTTTGATCTTCAGTCTACCACATAGTGTCAAGTAAGCCAGCAGTTATGACAGAGGCCTCAGCAAATTAGAGACACTGAATGTTTGTAGATTTACTTTCCCCATCTGAAATGATAGCTCAGCTGTTGAAATCACCATCCAAGTTATAAATATACACAGAAAACATAATTTAAAGTAGGGCATTCTATAAGCTTGAAACTTGAGTCAGAGAATGTGGCATCAGGGTTAGGAATATCTCCCAGCTAAAATCTCTGTCAGGCTAGTTAAAGAGACAGAGGGGTAATAAAACAAAACATCCACGTCAGAGTATCTGTTATCCATTACCTAGAGTAAAGAGTGAGACAGACTGCATTTATTTGCATTAGCAATATCTTGTCATGTATAAGTGCACATGAGTATACATATATATATATATATATATATATATATATAAATATATATATATATATATATATATATATATATATATATACATATGTACATGCATGCAGACACACACACACACACACACACACACACACACACACACACGCACACACGCACACACGGATATGTGTGTGTGTGTGTGTGTGTGTGTGTGTGTGTGTGTGCATTTGTGTGTATCCATATATCGAAAATATACATTATCATAAGGCAACTGATTGAATACAACTGGTCGATCAGCTGCATATCAAAAATCAAACCAAAAATTGAAAAATTTTGTTGGGAGAAGTCCTCCTCCATCCCTACAACTCCATCTAATTAAATATATACCAGCTCTGAGATCACAATACTGTGGGGAAAGGGCAAATTTTCCAATCACCACTGTACACATCTCGCACAGAGCATTTGACCATTTGTCAGTGACCCATATAAAACAGACTGTCGTATTTTGTTTCTTTGAAATCAACAGTGAAGTCCATTAACAAAATCAAGTGCAGATGTACTGCTTTACGTCTTCTTTCACAATAAATAATTGAATTACAAAAATATCAGGGAAAAAAGCTCTGCATCTATTTAAAATACAAAAAACTGTGTTTTTGTAGGGGGTTGAACACCCACCACACCTCCTGCAATTTATGTATACTAACTCCATTATCACAGAACAATACAGAAAAAGGAAAATCCCCTCCTAACCTGCACTGCTGTGTATTCACAAATAATGGCAAATTAAAAAAAAGAGAAAAGCACCTTAAAATAACAAGTCACAACTCACCATAAAAAATACTCTCACTACATCAATACCACTCAACACACTTATCTCCTGCTATAAAAGTAAACACCCTGTCCCACAGTCGATGAAATGAGATCTCAATAAAATTTTGATCCTGTTTCATTCAACTGTACAACACTTCCAAGAAACATTGTGAATCCATATATTACAGACACACATACACACATATATTTTTTTATTAATGTATAAAAAACATACCACGAGGAACAAAACAAATGAACAAAATAACACGCTGCATTTCAGAAAAATGTCGTTACATTTCAGAAATATGTCGTTAACACAAGATCAAAAATTTCCAGTAAGATAAACTAGAATAGAATACAAATATCCTAACAAGCAAAGTTTTAGTTCCATTTCACATTGTACAGAAATTCAGTTTGGGTATCATCTACCACCACCAAAAAGAGGTTTTATTAAAGAGAACGTATAGTCTGGGCATTTGGGAGGCATTTGCAAATCTGCAGTGTCTTCCTAGTTTTATGTTTATTAAGACTTCTTCAGTTTGAGAAAGGAGAGCTGATCTTGCCTTGAGTAACCTTGTTACTTTCAGGAAGGGATTTTAAATAAAGCCAGTGGTAAGAACCACTTACACTGGAAAGCTTTATCAGCAGAACACTGAGTTGTAGGATTTGTTATAAAAATAGAAATGAATGTTGAAAGCATTAAAAAAATAATAGCTCATCCCCTTCATAACTGGATTTTATTTGCAAAGTTGGAAGGGATTATGCTACCGTATGTGGAACGGGTCCACGTGCCTCTGTGTGTGGCAATTCAGATGCTGTTACCACCACAGAAGAAAAATGCTTGCACTTTTATGTCTGAATCCTGTATGAAAACATGTAAGTTCACTTTTATTTTTGTCATATGGAGCTATTTGTCTTACACGTATCATGTCCTATGGGAAATCAATCCAAACCAGTATGTGGTGACAATGTAAATGAATGTTGAATGTATGTACAAAATATTCCCTGTTGTGCAAACATGCCGTTTTAACAATTACATTGCTAGTCATGACCCTTTCATCCTCTTCATGGTTACACAATAAAAAAGTAACATGGAAAAGTTACATGATCAGGATCAGTTTCAGCTTGGGATTTGAGGGGAAAAGAGGAGAAAAAAAATACAGTACAAATTGCTGGCCATCCCTTCCAGTCAATGTAACTGTCATTCTGAGGAGCCCAATGCAGTTTCAACACTATGCAGTGCCAAGAGTATTGCTGTGTGATTAATTTAACATGCATTACAGCTCTTAAAATTATCACTTGCTTTTCAAAACCTGAGAGTCATATGGGTTGTTGGGATAACGGTCCGAAGAACATTTGATACAGGGCTGTAGCAGATTTCATTGTAGACAGAAGCAAGTTGTCAAATGCCACTGTTAGTATATTAATTGTGTTTATTCCATGTTTCTTGTCATCTTCAAAGTGTGTTTTGACTGCATAACTGAATTAAGTATACAGTACTGCACAGTATTACTTCAGTTAATACAGAATAATAGTAAAAAGAAGACGTGCCAAAATAACTAACTAATCCGCAAATATAGGCACTTAGGAAGGACCACTACTGAAGCCAGGAACCAAGGAACAAAGTTTAATATTCAATAAAATGTACATGTTATTAAAGTACATACAAGCCTATATTTGCAGATTACAGAATAATAGTAAACAACTGCATTTGCTTTTAACACCAGATTGTGTTATGATAACTGAAATTATTAATTTCATTAATGATGCAGAGGAAAAGACATTACACTAAGTGTATATTCCTCAAATAGTCTAGTCAATAAAAGAAATTAAACTGTTGTCATACAATATGTTATACCCAGAATAAATTAAGGTAATATTGGTTATGTATTACAGTGGTATGAAAGTCTGACTACAAGTTCTATGGCATGGGTTTGAGGAATGGGCCAGGAGCCAGAACAGCCAATGATGGGGAGCGAGGACAATGAGGCAATGTCTGCTTGTTTTGCGCAAGGTGAATGGGGGTGTTGCTGAGGGATATGCCTATAGTTACAGACTCCAAAGCAGAGATTGGAACCATTTGACATGAGTAGCAAGTAGAACATGTGGTAGACAGTTAAAAAAAATGCGTGCACCACCAAGTTAGTGATATGGCTTCATTGCAGCGCCATTGTTTCCTACGTGTGGCAAACTTCCTCCAAATGTCATAAGGACTTAGGGCTTGCAGCAAATAATCTGAAAGCAACATGTGTGGCTGTGCAGTAAGGATAATGTCATTTCCTAAAAAGTTTATTTCTCTAGCGCCTCGAACACAGTAAGCCTTCAAGGAGTAACACACCACATGTTAAAACAGTTTATATAACACCAGCTACAACTAATACATCATTGAACAAGTCATTAAACAATTAAAACTTAAAGTGACACAGTGCATTTCAAACAACACTTTTCCAACAACAGTCTGTATTCAGACCCTTCGGTATCAAAGTACCATATTTTAAAATAAAAATAGTTTCTTTTTTTAAAAGCATATTCTTAGTTCTATTTATATCCAATTCATTCATAGAAATTTGTTCCAAAATCGTAGCTTTTAGAGTATCGGGGTTCCCATCATGATATTCATAAAAATGTTGAGCTAAGGGACTTTCTGCTTTCTTTGTCCTGATGTCCCTCAAATGCACCGATAATCTTATTTTAAACATTCTCTTTGTTTGTCCAATGTAAAACTTATTACATCCACATTTAATAGCATAAATAACTCTCTCTGTTCTACAATTATACAACCCATTAGGTCTAAAACAAATATTATTCATATGTGCAAAAAAATTAACTATATAAGGACAACCACTACATCTCCCACAGGATTGCATTCCTGTGACAGAAATTTGATAATAAAGTTTAGACTCGGGTCTACAAAATCTGGTGTGTACTACCATATCCTTAATATTTCTACCCCTCTTATAGGAGAACACAAATTTTTTGTTAGTTAAACCACTAAGTTCACCAAAATTCTTTAAAAATTCCCAAAAATGTACTATATGTTGTATAATACTATCACTACAAACATTATAGGTGGAAACTACAAATAAATTTTCTACATTGTTGTGGGTAACAACATTAATATTGCGCCGAGGTTTATGTAATTGTCTTATATTATATCTAATATTAAATACTTTCTGAATATCTTGTTCAGTTAATCTGATATCATATTGTCTGTTCTCAGACATAGTCCTAGTGCGCTGTATTTCTTTTATAAACACATTATCTTCATTTCATAACCTTTTTTTGTTTTAGACCTAATGGGTTGTATAATTGTAGAACAGAGAGAGTTATTTATGCTATTAAATATGGATGTAATAAGTTTTACATTGGGCAAACAAAGAGAATGTTTAAAATAAGATTACTGGAGCATTTGAGAGACATCAGGACAAAGAAAGCAGAGAGTCCCTTACCTCAACATTTTTATGAATATCTTGGTGGGAACCGTGAAACTCTAAAAGCTACGATTTTGGAACAAATTTCTATGAATGAATTGGATATAAATAGAACTAAGAATATGCTTTTAAAAAAATAAATTTTTTAAAATATGGTACTTTGATACCGAAAGGTCTGAATACAGACTGTTGTTGGAAAAGTGTTGTTTGAAATGCACTGTGTCACTTTAAGTTTTAATTGTTTAATGACTTGTTCAATGATGTATTAGTTGTAGCTGGTGTTATATAAACTGTTTTAACATGTGGTGTGTTACTCCTTGAAGGCTTACTGTGGCCGAGGTGCTAGAGAAATAAACTTTTTATATTGGTCTTTGTGGTTTCGTTTTGTGGTGCAGCATTTGGTTTCTTCAGTTGTTTGGTGTTTTATATAATGTCATCTCTTCTCTGTGCCTTCTCATACTCACTTAGAGAAACTAACCTGCTAAATCTCTACAGAGGGAGTTGGGAGACACCTGTTTCAGCAAGGTTAGACTAGACAGGGAGGTTAAAGATTGAGAAACAGCACTGGATAGTAGCAGACAGTCTGTTCACTATAGGAACCCCCCCCCCAAAATAAAATAAGTAAAGATAATGATTTCTAAACGGGAGAACCATATGCATTTTAACAAGTATGTTACACACAGTCCATCAAGGCGCTATAGCATCTGTCTATTATGAACAGAAGTCCCTTCACTTCATTAGTGTTAGAACTATGTATCCTTTAAACATAAGTGTGGGAAGAAGAGAAGCACAAATGTGGAAATATCACTTCATGATGCCAGAAGAAAAAACTTCCAAAATAAAATGAGCCCTGTCCATCACAACTCAGTAACAGGCAATGTGGACATACATGTACAGGTAGACTTGTATGACATTTGAAGGGACTGGCATAATTCGCATTGCATAATACAGCATAAACTAACAAAGGATGTGGACATTATGTGCATGCTAAAGTCCTTGGCAGCTGTTTTTAACGGACATCTGCTCTTTCATTGTCTTGGAAACAGCTGCCGTTAATGATAATATTTTCCAGCCTAGAAAGAGAAGAATCTCATGGAGTAATATAGGAGCTACACCAGTTAAGATGAGGAATAAATTAATCAGCTGGAAACCAAGATGAGTCCTACACAGTCAGGCTGATGGTAAACAAATAAAGTATTTAAGGATAATAAAGAGCATCAAGGTGAGAGAGATAATAATGGGAAGCCTGATCCTGCGTAATGCCAGGTGTCAAGGAAGCAACATGACTGTCTGTGTACAGTGCTTCGAGGTGAAAGTTTATCTGTATTTTTTTGCTCTGGTCCACCTCTTTGATCATTAAACTTTCCTTATTGGGTGATGTTTTGGCCTGTTTGTTCCCTCTGGTAAAGAGTTGTATTACTAATTTGGTCCCTTGGGGAGAAAGACAAATGCACTAGGAGTAGCACCAGCACTGCTATCTTTGAGGATGCTTAGGGTCTTTGTTTTTAAACCTTACCTCTTCTATGTCCTGCACATGAAACTGTAGCTAGATTATTTCGCACCCTGTGCAGTTCCCTGATCTTGTTCCAAGCTGGGGGTTAAAAAGAAGATCTCAATGTTGAGGGAACAAAAAATCTCTTCTGCTCTGAAGTTGTAACAAACTGCTACAAACAAGCAGCTTACTACAGTTAAAATCCTACAGTACCGCACACAATGCCAGCTGTCACCACAAATACAGTATTGTATTCGTTTTTGAATGATGATACTGTACTACTACACCACTGGCATCTGCTGATTGAGTCCTCTTACACCTCCCCATTCACCCTGCCCTAACTACACCTTTGCCTGCACACACTCATTGATGTCAAACAACTGGCATACAGTGGGCATTTAAAATGCATGTTAACACTGCCACATGTAATGAAATGTCCCTGCCCTATTTGCCGACAAATATTTCTGTGTGGTCCCTACTCTCCATGAGGATTCATCTATGAAACGTGCGTCCTGAGTACATGCCCCACTCTCTTCCATCAAAGAGAGGCAAGCAGGTTAATTATCATCATCATCATCATCATTCCTCTCCCCACCCCATGACAGCTCCAGCAGGCATCCAGGCCACTAACTGAACTGGGTCAAAGTTCAGCTTTAACCTTCTATGCTAATGGAGCTGGCTTGCTTATGGCTAGAAATACTGGCATCACTGCCATAGTGAAGACATAGGTCACAGGTGATTGGGACTTGACTATGATGTTACCTGGATTTAAAATGTTTAGGATGGGCAGGAAAAGTAGAAAAAGCAGAACAATGGTAGCATATGTGCAAAAGGAGATGCAGTTAGTGATGGCAAAGTTCATGGATGAAGAGGAGGAAGGACTAATAGAGACTGTGATCTTAAAGCTGGAAAGGAAGATAGGTGTCATACTGTCATGGCTAGCTATAGCAAATATGCCACCAGAACAGGTGGAAAATGAAGGTGACAAAAAAAAAAAAGAATTAAAATGTGGGCAATATGTAGAAGAGCTGTAGTAGTGTGGATGATGCTTAATCTTGTAGCATTAAACTAGGTCGTGGCCATCTCCAGCAAAATGACAGTAAGTCATGAAAATATGATGGACACTTTGGTTGATAATGATTATAAATAAACAATAAGAATCTTGACAAGTAAAGATAAACTCTTGACCTTTCCTGAGCAATGTTTAAGGAATAGAGTGGCTTTTGTTAATGGAGTTTGTTGTCAGCAATCACCATATAGCAGAGCAGTTAATGACTCATGGGCTAGAGATAGGAAAGAGTAAATGTATAGTGTTGAGTAAGACTGATGTAAAGTGTGCTCAGAAAGCAGACTAAGGGTAACAATGATCAATACCCATCCATTGATCCATCCATCATCAACCCATCCATCCATCCATCCATCCATCCATCCATCCATCCATCCATCCATCCATCCATCCATCCATTCATCCATCCCTGTTCTAAACCACTTATTTTGGTGAGAGTCAAGATGGTAGCAGGTTACACATTGCAAACCAAACTTCTCTGTCCTCAGCGGTAGTCTCTGGCTCACCCTGGGAGATGTTCAGGCTGAGCTATATAATCTCTCCAACATGTCTTGGGGCTTCCCCAGAACCTCTCCCAGTGCACTATAACAGGTGAGACATACTCAGTGGGTATCCTCACTAGATGTGTAAACTTTCTCAACTGCCTCCTCTCTGTTTTGAGGAGCAAAAAGATTTTTTTTATTTATTTTTATATTTACTTTTTTAAGCAGGTAGAAGGACTGGTCTGAGGACCATTGTCAACCATGAGATGTTCCCAGTGGCAATACAAACAAAAAATATAGTTGACATGACATGGTAAACAGCATATGGGCATATGGAGAGATGACAGGGGTCTGAATGGAGAGATGATTTGGTGTTCAAATGGAGAGATGATAAGTCAGCAAGCAAAGGAGCGTAGTATTACTAGAACTGAATTCATCCTCAAGTCTTGATGAGTACCTTTGTGTTTTTCACAAAATCTCACCAAGACAATGCTGATATATAGGCTGTATCTTTATAGCAAATATCATGGACAGAAGTAGGTTAAAAAATAAAAAGATAGCTGGGTACACAAGACACGGGTTAAAAAAGTGCCCAATCCTGGTAGGTGCACTGGTGCCAGGATTGGAAAAAATGACAGTACAGAATCCTTAAGACCCAGAAACAATCCTACAATGGGGCTAGACCTGGCCCAGGGGAAGGATGCCCCCCCCCCCCATTGTAAAAGGAAGTGGCAATCCACAAAAATCACAAAAAACTGATAGGCCAAAAAGAGCCATAAAGACAATAGAGTGTGGACTATTGAGGGTAAGAAAGAAATACTTTATTGTTACCATCATGCAAGAAACCTAGAATATCCAGATAGAAGATATACAAAAAGATTAAGAGAGAAATTAGAGGCAAGAAAAATACTTCCACAAGAAAAACTGTCAGATGATTCAGATAAAACGTTGTGTTCATTAATACAACAGATTTATGAAAAACATTATATAGACCAAGAAACATTGATCCATTTGGAAAAAAAGAAACATCTGAGGAAGTGCAAAAATATAAAGAAAAAAATCTAGAGACATTTGAAAGGTATAAAAAAGAAATATAGATATGGGAAAGAAAGAGAGATCTGATATGGTGAAATATCTATGCAAAAGAGAAAGCCAAATTAATCAACACAAAAATGGCAACTCCAAAGATATTCAAAAATAAAGGCAAAGGCATCTGGATATGGAAAATTTCACAATAAAAAATAAGATCACAAAGAGGGGACATAGTACAGAATAGTAAGGTAGAAGTTAAAAAACTAGAAGTTGAAGTAATGGAATACTTGTGAATTGAAGGATTTAGTGTAGAAAATCTAACAGAGGTTACATCACAGCATGATGGAACAAGTCCCCAAAGTAAGGAGAAATAGGAGGACCAGAAGACATCTGAAGAAAAAATATGGACATGGGAAAGAAAAACAGATTTACTATGGTGTAATATTTATGCCAAGGAGAAAGCAAAACTAATTAATACAAAAAGAGCAGCACCAAAGATATTTGAAGAGAAGTACAGGCAAAGGCATCCAGACATGAAAAATTTTACAATACAAAAAATAAGGGGAAAAAACAGGAACAGTAGAAAAGAGGATTAGTAATGGAGAAGTTAAATTAATAGAAACTAAGGTTATGGAGTACCTGCGCAGTGAGGGATTTAGTGCAGAAAATCTAACTCAGAAAACACCACAACAGGATAGAGCAATGGATCCCAAATTAGGGAGAAACCAGTGGAGTGAGAAATATCTGATCAGTTGTCATATGAAGATACTTTGGAGCCTTCTATAGGAAACCAGTACAAATGTTCAGTTGGAGATGTACAGCAAGGGGAGGAACAGGAACCTGTGGCAACTCGGACGCAGTCATTGTTGTAGAGTGATAGGCCAGTGAGTTCCCATATGAAAGCGCAATGGATGACACAGGATGAAACTGAAGAGAATGTGACACTGGAAGATGCTATAGAACTTTCTATAGAATGCCAACAGGAAATAGAGACCAATGAATGTGCCCTCACAAATGATCTAAGAGAAGAATTGCTTGATTTAATATAGATGGGCAGACATATTAAGATTAATGAAAGAAATGACTGCAGAAAGTCAACAAAGCCCAAAAAGGTAGCCCAAAAAGTTAGAAGTTTGATAAAACAAATTAACACAGTAATTAGAAAAACTCAATAAAGCCCCAGAAATTAGAAGTTTGATAAAACAAATGAACACAGTAATTAGGGCTGTCTATAGAGATTCAAGCACTATAACAGAAGTAAACAGGAAATACTACTGTGCGGCTAAATTAATAACTGATAAAGTCTTGCAAGGTAGTAAGGGAAAGGAAGGGGAGAAATCAAATGCCATCATGGAAAGTATTGAACAGAGAAAATTATAAAGCAATTAAGACAGAAGTGTCACTGTTAGAAGAGTATAGAAGAGGGAACAGATCAACAGATGTGATAAAAGCAATGCAACAGATCATGATCAATCATGCACTATCACAGATAATAATAAACTAAAGATATCAGCACAGACAGACACATTTAGAAGATATGCAGATAAATATAAAGGAAAATTACAAAATAAGCGATATATCAATAATCCAAAAAAGTTGTATAGAGAAATGGGAAACAAGGCAAATAGAATTGAAACCCCACCAAAAAAGAAGATGAAATAGATATATTTTTTGAGAAATATCTCTGAAGATCCTCTGGAACATAACAAAGATGCTAAATGGATAGAAGAAGTAAAAGAAAGAATAAGAAGTTCAAATGTATCGGATATGAAATGGATAAAGTAACAGACAGATAGATTGTAACAAAGTTAAGAAAAGCTCCTAACTCCAAAATCCCAGGCCTAGATACAGTACCTAACTTCTGGTTAAAAGTATTAACATCTTTACATGAAAAGTTAGTCATGAGTAAGAAGTATTTATATGCACACCCCAAACAGACCAGCCTGGTAAACATCAGGACAAATAATACTCCTACTTAAGAGTGAACCTGAAAGCTATCCTAAAAACTATAGACCACTAACTTGCCTTATACACTAAAATTGATGCTGACAGAGTTTATACTCATTTAGAAGAAAATTCAATCGTGGCAATAGAACAAAAGGGTAATAAAAGAAAGTCATATAGAAGAAATGATCATTTGTTGTTAAATAAAGTCATAATGAAGAACTGTAAAAAGGGGAAAAAAATCTAAGTATGGCATAGACTACAAAAAATTTGATAGTATCCCACATTCATGAATGAAAGAATGCTTAAAATGTATAAGATACACCCTACACTGATCGATTATATTACAGCAACCATGAAACAGTGGCAAACCACTTTGCAGTTAAGCCAATGTAAAGGACAAATCACTATTCTGTCACCGCTGCTCTTTTGTCTTGCCCTAAACCCATTAAGTTGTCTACTTTACAGATTAGGCCATGGTTACAATTTGGCTCCCATAAAAGAACAATGTGTAAAGACTTCTCATCTTATTTTTGTAGATGATTTTAAACTCTATAGTTCATCATATGAGGAACAGAAAGCACAACTGCAAGTGGTCAGAACTGTTTCAGATGATATAAGAATACCATTTGGTCTTGATAAATGTGCAAAAACAACCTTTAAAGCAGGAAAGTTGCAGCACCAAGAAAACATCAGTTTAGGACAAAACTGTGATATAAAAAACTTGAGCAAGAGGGATTGTATAAATATTGTCAATTGATGAATGATCATCAATAAAACAGGACGAAATGTGAATAAAACTCAGTAATGAATATTTTAGAAGACTTAAATTAATACTGAAAACAGCACTGACATCTAGGAACAAAGTCAAGCTATAAACCAATTTGTTCTTCTTGTCCTAATTTACAGTTTTGGAGTGAGTGACTGGCCCCAAAACGTACTGAACTGGTTAGACAGGAAAACAAAAGGATGCTTCATGTTCATTAAATGATTTATAAAAAATGAGTGCATACCAAGATTATATATTCCCCTTTCTGAAGGAGGTATGGGCCTCTTCAAAATTGATTACATGTATAGATCTGCAATTGTGGGACTGCATACATATCTGCTGACATCACAAGACCCAAATGTAGTGAAAGTTTTAAAACATGAGGAGAATCTAAGATGACTTCCGTGTTTAGTTTAGCAGAAGCATATTGGTGTCAAGTGTGAGGGGAAGTCAGACCAGAAGTAGATAAAAATCAAGCAGCAACTGAATGTGCCAAAAAAACAAAAGCAGGACTATAAGCTGAAGGATCAGATGAGAAGGCAAGAAATGTGGAAAATGCATAAATATAGTTGCAAGTATATAAAACTCTTAGAACAACCTCATGTTGATCAGGACTGAATGCAGGAATGGTTAAGGAGAAGTGAATTTAAACCAAAAAATGAAAGGTTAATATTGGCAAACCAAGATAATGGACTATGTACACGGTTTACAAAGTCCATTGAACATACAGCAGAAACAGACAAATGTAGGTTTTGTAAAACAGAATTGGAAACAGTCGCACATCTTTTTGCTGGTTGTGATATACTAACGCCAAAAGGACTGTATACTGAAAGGCATAATAATGTGGCAAGACTGTTACATTGGGGATTGTGCAAACATTATAATATTGAGGTAGCTGAAAAAAACTGGAAACTTGAGCCAAAAGCATCATAGAAAATGATGAAGTTTCTATCATATGGAATCATCCATGACCAACAGTTCAAAAAATAGATGTGAGAAAACCAGATATAGTAATCCATGAAAAGAAGACAAAAGTAGCATTTATCAGTGAAATTGCTGCACCCAGTGACTACAGTGTCTTACATACAGAGAGACTCAAAGTTATAAAACACTAGAATTTGCAGGCAGAAACAAGGGCAATTTGGAAGAAAGATATCTGTTCAGTTCCAGTAGTAGTAGGAGCAACCTGGTCTTATAAAAAAGTTACAGTTGTACTTAGATATGTTACTGACACATGTAATTCCTTTGCAGAAGGAGTCATTACTGGGCACACTGCAGGTGCTGTGAAGAGCACTTCTGGCTAAAATCAAAGATTGAAAGAATGCTAATTTCATGAACTTTAATCATACTTTGACTTAGGAATGGTGCCCATTCTCATCATTAGAAACCCAAAAGACTTGGAGAAATTAAAAAAAGGGAGAAAACAAGTAACAATGTAAATGCCCAGAGATCAAATACAGTAATATCACATGATAATGCCTCATAGTAGAGACAGAAAGAACATTTTTTGCACAATAGTTTACATTTTTTAAAATTTTTCAGCTGGGTAAGCCCAATAAAATATTTATATTTTCCTAGAAATGAGTTTTCAGATCTTGGGCTAGGTTTGATATTTTTAGAAATAAGCCTTAGCCGGTATATATGAAGCAGCTGCTTTTGAAGCTCTCAGTCAGAACTTCTTTAAGCTTAATCTTGTAATGCTGTAAGTCACTGAGTGACCTGATATCCTCGAGTAGCTTGTTCCTAAGTGTCAGTGGTGCAACAGGTAGTACACTTAACTTTGGTGCTGAAGGCTGTGGGTTCTAGTATCACACCAGACAGATCAGTTACTGACACTGCAGTGCAGCATAAGGGGGGTGCTGCACTCCAGAGTGTATTGTACTTCAGAAGAGATGTTAAACTGATGTGCCATCTGCTTGAGCTGTTGCTAATTCAGGTGGATATAAAACATCCCATGGCACCTATCAAAAAGAGTAGGGATAATTTATTAGGGGCAAGGTTCACATAATGGTTAAGGCATTTACTTCATAGATACAAGGTTTGATTCTCATCTTGGATTATTGGCTATAGTCAAAATGACCCTTCAGCATAGTTAGCCTAGTATTAACCTATGAACAAGCTAGTTAAATTCCAGAAAAGGCTATCTAAAGGGTACACATTTTGAATTATGGTCTGGCTAGAAGTAAGGTATCTCAGTTTAGGAGCCTGTATGAATCTTACAGTTAAACTGATTGTTTTGTAAAGATCCTGCCTTACTGATGAACTTCTCCCTTCTGAGAGTATGAGTCCAGTAATCACACAAAGGAACCCAATTTCCACTGTTTGTACTAGTGGTTTCATTCTTTCAGCCAGTACCCAGGTGAGGGTATGACCATAGGTGAGGTAGGAACACAGACTGATTGGAAATTTTGAGAGTTTTTTTCCTGAATTCACCTGTCACACAATCAACACATTCAGGTACAGTGTTGCAATACTGCCACTACTGTATTCATCTTCTGCTCAATCTCCCAATCTCCTTTACTTTCACTCATGAACAAGACACCAAGATTCTTAAACTCCTGCACATAAGATAGTTGCTCTTCTCTCACCTGTAGACAGCAAGCCACTCTTTTCTGAGAGTGAACCATGATATCTGATTTACAAGTGCTGGGTCTCAATCCATCCAGTCCGCACTCAGTTGCAAACTGCTCTCATGCACACCAGAGATAAAAGCCACTTGAAGTTAAGAGAAGAACATTATTTGAAAGAAACAGAAATGCAACCTTCACATCCACAAAATGGATACTGTCCAAACTGCAGCTGTGTCTCGGTATCCTGCCCATCAAAATCATGAACAGGAAGGTAAGTAAGGTGGACTCATGATTATTTATTGATCACTATTGGAAAGAAGGAAAAACAGTAAAAAAATTGCTGAAAGCCCCTTTTGGAGACTAGGACTTGCAGTGTTATTGCAGACCCCTACAGCCCCAGTTGATCTATACCAATTGCATGGTCACACAACAGTGGAGTAAAGGCAACACCACCTGTTTGCTGAAGGTGACTTTCAGTGATAAAGTCATTGTACTGCTTTCAGTCAGACAAAGCTTTTCACTCAGACTGATGTTCCCAGCAAGGCACAACCCTGGTAAAGTCCTATACCCATTTTGATCACATTAAGCTTAACACTATGGATGTATGCAGAGATCACTCACTCCCTGTCTGCAAATATAGGAAATAAATGGCACATAAAATAATCTCAGACTTTACTTTTGTAGCACCCCCCACAAGGCATTCACACGCACTCACTAATATACCTTCTCTAGGTCCACAAAATACATACAGAAAGGATTGACACATACCCTAACCCCCTTCAAAGTCTCTGCAAGGCCAAGGAGTTAATCCACAGAACAAAATGTGCATTGCTCCTCCCCGGTCAGAGGCTTACTTATAGGATGGAGTCTCCTTTCTAGTACACAGTATAGGCTTTCCCATGGAGGCTGAGAAGTGTGTTCTCACTCTCTTTGTAATTGAAGTACACCCTTCTTCCCTGTATTAAGGTATTGATTATTAGTTGTTATAAAATGTGAATGTAATGTTAAAGTGGAGTTTGATATGACTTTACATTTTTGAATAGATGAAAAAAATGGTTAATTGTTTAATTGTTGCTAATTAATTTCATGAAGGGTGATGTATATAAACTGGTTTTTCACATTGTAAGTTATTCCATTAGAAGGCAAAGGCCGAGGTACCAGAATTGAAGTAAAGACATTTAAAATCCAGTTTGGGCTGCTATTTTCGTTTTTGGTGAAAAGTTTATTTTTGTTTTACTAGTTGAATATCCTGCCCCCCCCCCCCCCAATACACTGAACTCCTCAAATGCTTTGCTATGATCACTTTATGGTCATTCAAAAAGCCATTCTCCATGAGCTTACCAAGCCCAACCCACAGCCAGGCCTTAATTTTTGTGACTGCTGCAGGTGCTACCTTCCTGGCCTATAGGTACCTACTGGTTGTATCAGATAACTCCCCACTAACATTGCACACAAAGCTTATTTCTTTCACTTGGTGACTTCCCTCAACACACCTTCCTATGATCAGGTCGTAGGGTTACCAGAATGTTAACCCCTGACTACCTTTTACCCACAGCTTCTGCTGCTGTGATCTTGAACAGGATCCATTTAGAGTTCATGTCCCGTATCTTTTCTACATGTCAGAGATTAACTCAATGCACACAGCAGCATGTGCTAGACATTCCTATGGCACCCCTGCTACATGCTTTGTTCTCATGGATCAGCCACCCCCTGGCCATCTGATCTAACTCAGCACCAAAAAGTGATTTTCTGACAGATCAGTACTTCTGTTTAAGAACACATGGCCTCAGGTCTGATGACATGGCGACAGCCTCTATCACTGACCTTTGCTCCAAGCTGCTCTGATACTAATAACACTTATGAATAACATTGTCTCAAAAGATGGTGTTCATTATAGACAATCCACAGCTATCACAGAATTCCAGTTCCAATTCATGACTTGTGTTTAGATCAGGTATGTGTTTGTTTTGTAGTGATGCTCCCAATACGTATTTTCATTATTCTCCACATAAACACTGATGTCTTCTAGCAGGATAACAGAGTTAGTAGATGATAGCCGATCAAGAACTGCCCTGATGGGTCTTCAAGAACGGTGAACACTCCGGATAGCTGTTAGGTGCACATGTACACACAACCATCAGTAAACCTTTCTGCAACTAACAATCACAATGATGCATCCATCACATCCTGATGAACAAACTCCAACTGTTTAGCACCCAAGCAGTGGCTTGTGAGTTCACTTATACTTGCCTGAGGCTGTCCAGAGGGGTATCTCCAGAGAAGAGAGACCACACCCAAATGGAAAGACCAATTCCAGAACTGATACTGTGTATAGAGATAAGACCAACTGTATATATACAATAGTTTGCAACCTACTGCACAAGTGTGGCTTCTTCCCCACCACAGAAGTGACATTTCATGTCCCAAGATATAGTTTTCACTGTCAAGGTCTTAGATATCGTAATCTGTCCCCCTCTTGCCTGACACTTGTATGAGTTCACGCTGGACAACAACCTTTGCCTTGCAGGTGGTGAGCCCATTGTGGCAACTCTACACATTTTTTAGGAGCCAAGACCTGCTGGGTTTCATGAATAATCTGGTCAGCATGCTGCCACTGGCAAACACCACATCAAGGCCTGGATCCAGAGGTGGGTCACAGTATCCCTGTTTCAGGTAAAGTAATCTCAGTCTTTCTAAGGGATTCATCATATTTAAAATTTTGGATTGCAGTTTGCCCTGACCTTCATCTTATACCAGTCTGTGAGGGGTTTCCCTATGAGGGGCATGAAACTCCAGACAGCATAACTCTAAGAATCACAGAGGCATGCAGTCCCCTCCATCACATGATGAGGTCATGACCCTGGGGAGGAAAGGTGGCATTAGGAAAATGTTTCAATTAGCAATAATCAAGCCTCAGATAATGGATATTAATGGGCAAAAGAATAACTAACATCATAAGATATGATGGGCGTGCATACAGAGAGGACTAAGCAAGAGAAGAACTATGCTAATAAGGAAAGAGGGAAATGTGCTGAGATAAGACAGCAAACAGCATAGCTAAAGACTAATAAAGTTATTGTGGAAAGGAAGGAATATGGAAGATTTAGCATGAGGTGAGGAAGAAAGAAATATACATAGAAAAAGAAGAAAACAATATCTGACATAATCTGGTCCCATTGCACAGAAGGCTTACTGATAAATTATCCTTGTTGAACTGGTGGCACAGATGAAGGAGGGACTGAGTGAGGGAGGATGGAAGTTAGTGATTGATATTAGCTCACCCATCCTGGGTGGAATGGAGGTAGCATAGTCTCATTTTAATGGCAATTTTATGAGGTATACTGCTTGGTCAGGAGGCTGTTCATGAGTGGGAGCAAGTATGCACCTCCAGAAGGCAGCAATTCCAGAGCTTGCAAGGCTGCTTTGGGGTGAAGAAGATTAAGGCACACTCCCTGGGATCAATATGATGTTATACCAGTATCCTTGATCTCCTTACTGGCCTTGGGCATGGGTCAGATTAAGTCCCAAAGAGGCTAAGGCAGTTCTGGTAGACCTGGTGAAGAAAGAGAGTAGCTGGTGGCAGATGATTGTTAACTGTGGGGAGGAATAAAAAAAAAAAAAGAATATATGGCATACATAGATGAATGACAAATTCATTCGAGAATGACTTATAGGAGAGCACCAAGTTAACAAGGGGTTTAAAGAAGCAGGACACATGTCTAATGTACTACTTGAAATCTGGCATTAGGATTTTCATATAATTTGAGTTTGACTCCTGGTTCATTGAAAGAGTTTACATGTAAACCTAGTGAGGTAGTTGAATGAATGCAGCATATTCATTCTAAACTCTGCAGTGCCTCAATTATCTTACTTTGTCCTGAATTCAGCAATCTTGAAGTGATTATTTAAAAATAGGATAGGTATATCAAAATGTCAATGCTGGTATACTCTACTTCTCCAGAGAAAACAAATCTCATCTGTTTTTCTTGGCTTATATTGTTTTTTTCTTTTGCAGTAATCTACTAGAAGGTTTGATTTCATTCAAGCAGATCTGTCAATAAATGCTTCATCAGATGTGATATATTTTGAGTTCTTTGTTATGTTTTTTTTACAAAAGAATAGGAATGAAAGATATCTGCTTAGAGACTAAGAGATGGCAGGGATTCAATAAATGAGGAAGTGACTATGGGTAAGGCAGAAACTGATTTTGGGACACTTCTTGGGTCTATGGCACTGGAATATAAAAGATAATCTTTAAAGGGTGCTGAGATAATTAAACGATGTGCTGCTAGCCTGAGCAGCTGGCAAAGCTGTCATTCTCCACTATATTAATGAAGTAGCATCACAGGACAATAAGGATGCAGTATAGGGTTTTCCAGGCACAAAGGAGGGCCAAGGTAAGAAAAAGGTAATTATGGACTGAGCAGCCTTAACATTATCCCAGAAAAGGCTATGGAACAAAAAAACTTAGCTAGATAGGTGGACAGAGTTCCTAAATGCTAAATGTCTAGGAGATGGCCAATTGCATGTAAATCACACAGCCAAAGCCTTGTTGGTGTAACTGACTAATTTCTATGACTAAATGACATCATGGCTATAAATAGGGGAACCTACTAGATGCAGTGTAGATGGAGTTCAGTAAGGTTTGTCAGAGTGCCTCAGGACATTGTTGAAAACACTAATGGGTATCTGGGTGGGTCTATATTAAATCAGCAAAAACTCACTTCAACGAACTGCATTTCAACAGAAATGCTGTTCATTGAATTCTGCTCTTGTGGGGGGGGGTTGCACCCCCCACTAATTATATATAGCAATTCCAAGATCCCACTACGGTGATGAAAGGGCAGGAACCCATCTAGTGTGAGAGCCAAATTGATAAGGAAGATAAAAAGCTGGTTAGTTGTTTGGAGGCAGAAGTAGCAGTTAGGGGAGAAGCTTCTGGAATTAAAACAAGCAGCAAGAGTGCAATCTGCCAGAATATTTGTCCTTAGAGAATAAGGTCATCCTATTTACTACTAACGTCAAGACCAGACCAGTGGTCTGTGACAGGGACACTAGTCATCATCTTGAACAATTACTAACTGCAATTGTGGTAGAGACATGACTTATGTATTTTGATTACATTACAGAGAGGACCACTAGGGTGGATTGAGGAAGAAAAAGATCTGACTACTGTAATCCCCACCAGGATGAATTATGGTATGCAGTTTGAAAGGGTAATGCTAAAAGCTAACAGTGCTGAGGTGTTTTTGTAGAGTTGTGGACTCTTTTGACACAGATAGTATCCCATTATAAATAAATGGAGCTGGTATGACTCCCATCTGAACTAAAGGTTCAGTAAGGTAGGACTATTGAGAGATGGGCATCAAATCAACACTATGCAGTGGAAGGCTACAGCAGTTTTAGAAAAGTGAAGGAATATGTTGTATGATGAAAGGCTCATAGAACTGCAAAGGTGCAAACTGGAAGACATGAGAAAAAGGGGAATATGTGGTGAAAATATGCCAAATCATCCCAGCATGGGGAAGGGTGGGGGTACTGCTGGCATAAACTTTAGGGCACACATCAAAATATACTGCTTTACAGAGTAAATAGTTGGCATACCTCTCAACTCTCCAGATTTTTGCAGAATGTGAATGTTCACATTTTTGCCACATATTTTTGGTCCATTTCTCATAAAATTTGTGGCTTTCTGGAAAATTATTGAGGACTGAAGACACTAAATAAAGACAGACATATGAGTTTCAGACATCATATCTTTCAGAAAATGCATGTCTATGCCAAAATTATTATTCTAGCAACTTTTGAGTTTATTAGAGCAGTATTTAAAATCTGAACCTCTTTTTTGGCCTATTATTGTTGCCTTTATCCAGATTTCTTGTACTAAGAGGTTGAGAGGTATGATTCCAGTTACTACAGGAAAAGTGCATGAATACAGTAAATGTGGTCCAAACTCTATGAGCTCTATAAGACAGATTAAATTACCTGCTGTTTGTGTGTTTATCATGACATGTGGATCACTGTGGTTAGCTCATTAGTATTTAATGGTATATGTCCTCTATATATATCTTTATCTATATTTATATTTATATATATATAGGTATCTATATCTATCTCTTTTTCTTTGTATATATTTGTATATGTACATGCATATGTACATATATATGTGTGTATATATATATATATATATATATATATATATGTGTGTGTGTGTGTGTGTGTGTGTATATATTTCTAATTATGTTACAGTGATCCCTGTAAGTTAAGATTAACACCATACTTTGCATATCACAGGCTATTTACACTAAAATCAACACTTTTTTCTTGTTCAAGAGGCTTAGCACAGACACGATACAGTAAGAGGTTATCTGATTAGTTTCTTGGCCGCAGTGCACTGCCTATGTTTGTATGGGTTTTCTTTCTGTGTTCTGGTTTCCTCCTACATTCCAAAGACATGTAGTAGGTGGAGTGGATATTCTAAATAGGCTGTAGTTATAAGTCAGCGTGCATGTGTGTAGTATGGAAGAACAACTGAGGCAGTGCTAGTTGCCTTGCAGTGTGAGCATTGGCTCTAGATGATGGTAACTGTTACTGTGATGCACTGATGCAACATTCAAAATTGGAAAAAAGAGAGTCGTGGATGGATTGACTAAAGAGCATTTTGAATAATCATATTTTCAGATCATAAAAATCATGGTTAATCCTGGAGCAATCCATATATCTGTTTGCTTCTTCAACCTTGTATCATGTCTAGAGGTTTTAACAGACTATTTACTCTGGCTTTCTACTATTGTTTTTTAGCCAAAACAAATGTATGATTCCAAACAGATGTGCAAATGCATAGAACCACAGAGAAAGCATCAAAAAAATCTAAATGCAATAAAAAAAAATGTCTGATGATGAAGTTCTATTTGTTAAGAGGTTGAAAGTACTTAACCTAGCAATTAAACTGCAGGTACACATTTTCACTTGCCTTTCATTTGGATATTTTTAGATGTTTTCTCCATGAGTTTTGCTTTTGGGACACGGTTTCCACACTATAGCTTGATTTGGAGATATGACTTCAGGAGTCCGAACAACTCTCAACTTTCACAGTTATCACAGTTTCTGTTTTGTGTGCTATGAGAGTTTTATAACTCATCTTTTTGGATCTTCAGTTTTCACTCATTTATCTTATAAAATTATTTTATTTCTTATAAATGGTTTACCATCTTTCCCATGTTTTCTAACAGCTTCATTTTCAGTCTATGTATTTTCCCATGGCTTTTGGATTCTTATTTTGTCTGTAACTTGTAAATCAGGTAGTGTTCTCTAGTTACTGTCTTAGTAACATTTCACTTTTTACTGGCTTCCTTTGCTTTACTTTGATTCTGATGTATCAATGCGTTTTAATTAGATAATCTGCTTTTCTGCATTTTGCATATTAACAGTTGAGCTGGTGAGAAAAAGCGTCCCTACAGTGGAGTATTCCTATATTCCAAAATTGCAAGATGACAATCCTCATAGCTTTTGCAAGAGCTCTTTCTCACGAGTTTCCTCTCTGTTTAGGTAGTTCTCCTCCTTGTCCATTGGAATGAGGATAGTTTAAACTGAGCATTATATGCCTGAATTCCACCCATGCACAAATCTGAATTTTTGACTTGTTTGTAGATCATAGTCAGAAGTGAGAACATGCCGCTTAACATACAAGGCCATGTCAAACCCAGAGCTGTTGGACATGCTACACTTAAAGAAATCCCAATCCCTCAGAGCCAACCGCTCCAGGGATCTAAACCTTGTCATCACAATAAACAAAACTTGCTGGAGGGATAGGTTCCTGACCCAGAGACTCCCCAGACTCTGGAATAGATTGCCCATACATGCCAAGTAGAGTGCCTCTTTGGCCCTCTTGAAAAGGAACCTTGACGATTGGATGGGAGAAAGGAAATTCACCCCGGGGATCACGTCAGTCGCCCTGCTAGACAGGAGTCCAGGGAAGTAAATAGTGTGGGAAGAAATAGCCAGGGAATTGTTATGGCTAGGCTTGTATAGGTCCTAGGGCTGATAACCTAATACCAACCTATGAACCTATGAACCTATGAACATCAGGTCCCATCTCCTGAGAATATAGACTTTAATGTGTGAATCATACTTGCATTTGAATGTGCCTCTCTGATTTGTTTCAGGGAACTTGAAATAACAATTCACACGTATGAGTATGGCGTCTCTGAATTGCAACAAATATGCACCCTTTTATCTTCATGGATGGTCTATAATGGGGTATCCTAGCATTTCTTCCTTTGTAGTGTTGTAATGGTATGCATTGCAAATGGCACACTTTTGTGCTATCTGTTCTGTTTTAACAGAAATACTGGGTCAAACATTATATTTGTTTCACTTTACTAGTCCCAGATAGTATATATGTCCTCTCAAGCATTTGTTCCTCAGCTGATTTGAGACAACACTTTTATCAGCATTAACCAACAAGCTGTGGACCCATCCTACTTCTTTCTTGAAAGATTAGTTTCTTTCCTTACGGGTGACTTTCATACAGGCCATCCTTTTATTGTATAGTCTCGCAGCATCATTTATAAGTCAGTGTCAGTACACATCTGAACTTCTTTTAGTCTTTCATCCGTCATTGATAATTGCTGTATTATGTAAAGACTTTTTGCTTTTTTCTTCCAGCACTTCTTCATACTTATCTGGTAAATATGCTGTAATCATTAAACGGATCACTTGTTAGTCTGCATTTCAGTTTTAAATCATATTCCTATAGCATAAGTATTGTCCATTGCAATTTTTGAGACATCTTGCATAGTCTTTCTTTTTTTTAAATTTGTTTAATTGATTGAACCAATTATACATCTTAATTTGCCATTATAATATAACAATAAATATACAATATAGTCATTACATTTTCTGAAGCATCCTGTGCCTTTCAATGAAATTTCTAAGCATCATCTTCGTAACTACTGAATGAATAAGTAACTGCTACAATGTGTACATGTCCTCTACAAATATAACATTTATTCTGTATAAAATGTGAAATCCATTTTTCATTTATTTGATGTGGCACAATTTTTATACATTTTCAAAATTACTTTTACTTTTGGCCAAAATTTGAAAATGTTTTATTTTGATTTATTTTCCAACTTATTGTTCCAGTTTCTTTATAATAAACATCCCAAAGGAGCAACAGAAATTATGTAATTTAAGTTCTGTTTCTTTTACCCATTCATATCATGATTGTTTCTTTCTATATCTAGTATTGCCTTAAAAGAGAGTAATTACTAGCATTTACACCTGCTGAAATTGGCATCTGATTATGCTTTGTAAGGGTTTTATGATTTTTTCCACCTGAAGTTCTTTACTGTAGACATAATTTCTCATATCCATGCATTTTTGCTAACAGTTCTTTTTCCATCTAATCATATCTTCTACACATTTGTAAATGATCTTGACTCATAGCTGATCTGTTTTCCTGCAGGATCACGGCTCCTATTTCAGTCTGACTGGCATCTGTTTGTAATAGAACTGGCTTATTAATGCCATAGCATTTTAATTCATGAACATCATTGATTAGTTTCTGAAGCATGGCAAAATTCTTATTTAATTTATAATTCCATTCCCAAAATGTATCTTGATCTAATAATTTTCCTGCAGACCTATTTATTTCAGATATGTGAGATACAAACATTGTGCGATATTGCATTCACAAAAGCCATTTATACTTCTGCAGTTCTAAGTAAAGAAGAACTCTTAAAACATTTTTCTTCAGTTCAAGTTTAGACCTCATTCCTCCCCTGTATGTATTGTACCACTTTGACACCATGTCATGCCAAGAGGTTTAAAAACAGCACACAGGCAGTGAATGTTGTCTAAACTCTATGAAGTCTGTACTGCAAACTGAATTCTGTGGAACATCTGTGTACTGCATCACATGCTAATCACTGTAGCTTGCACATTTCCATTTAAATGCATACTGCCATATTGAACAAATGGGTGCAACAGTTGAGTAAGATTGACTACAGCACTTAGTGGTTTG
This sequence comes from Protopterus annectens, assembly GCF_019279795.1. Classification (NCBI taxonomy): domain Eukaryota; kingdom Metazoa; phylum Chordata; order Ceratodontiformes; family Protopteridae; genus Protopterus; species Protopterus annectens. The sequence goes on from NC_056743.1 coordinate 1,579,954,969, forward strand.
GAGATGTTTGTGTCTGCATCTATATCTATATTTATATATATATATGTTTATCTGTATCTACTGCTTTTTCTTTGTATATATGTGTATACATGTGTCTGCATCAAATACATCTGCACAGTATAGATATTCTAGAAAGAAAATCTGACGCTTTTGGCCAGAAGGTGGATGTAGTGCAGTAGGGTATTGTAAGTGAGTTTATGGTTTTATATACTGCTGAAGTACTTCTCGCCTGGGGTATATATCTCTTGTCTACATAATTAGGGAAATCAGTAAAACCCTATCATATCCTACTACACCACCACCACTTTCTACCAAAAAGCTTCACATTTCCTCTGTTGAAGATATATAGCGTGTGCATTAGGCAAAAGAAAATATTCAGTGGCAGTTTTCAGTAATAGGTCGGATGCTGATCATTGGACAATATCTTATGCCCCCCCTTCTGAATATATGTGAGACATAAACTTTCACATCAGAGAAGGGCAATGTACCTTTCAGAGATTGTAAAAAATACTCTGGCTTAACCTTAGTAGGGTTATAATATATTACATTAGTAAGCAAACCAAAGAAAACATAGTAATGGCATCTTATATCACTATTTCATCACATCAAAAAACTCCTACACAGCCAGGAAGCAAGTACACAAAGGGAAAACAAATAACCATGCCTTCCTTCTAATTAATTGGAATAAACTTCTGCTTTTCACCAGAACCAATAATAATGTAAAGTAATTTAAAACAATGCTACAGAACACTTTCCTTCAAGTGTCTGAATGATTTTCTTATTTGCTTAATCGTTTTTTAAGCAAAAAAATCTTTATTAAATTATCACTTATGACATAGGCAATCATGCATTCATATAAATGAAAAGAAACCACATTAACATAATTTTAGTTGCAAACATTATACATCACTTATAATATACCCAATCATTGTCAGTCAAACATTATATAGCTCATTCAAATCCTGCCTTCTTTTAAACCTCATTCCTCCACTGTATGTATTGCTCCCACAATTCACATTTTTTCTATGTAATTTGCTCCTACCCTTTTCTGAAGATCCCAATTCCAGTTGTTTTATCTCTGTTACTATATTCACTACTTCTAGTACAGCTGGTTTAGATTTTGATTTCCATTTTCTAGTAATTGCTTTTTTGGCAACCACCATAGTTAAAATCAAGGCCTTACTATATCTAGGCAACTCTGATTCTGTATCATAGCACAGAAAAATTATTTCCCTAGATGCACCAATTTGCTCACACAGTATCTCAGAGTAGTCTGCAGGGAATCTTTAAAATCTACCAATTTATTACACTCACAGAAAATATGTTCCCAATTATCTCCTTCCACATCACACCTCCAACATTTGCTATTTACCTGAAAAAAATTCCCTGGATTCTACTAGTATAAAAATACCTATGTAAACATTTCCAAGCAAAAATCCTAAATCATCTAGGCTTTGTTGCATATTTATGAGACATACATATATTCCCCCATTTTTCTTTGTGAATCGCTTATCCAGTCTCTCTTCCCAATCCTTTATAACCTTCTATGATTGATTCTTATAGTTTTCATGCAATGGTATATATGCTCTACTAATTATTTATTTTTTAACAGCAGCTTCTGTTCTAGATTCTATTAAAAATTCTACCAGTGCTGGTCTTTCATATATGACCCCTCCTATTTCTTTCTCTTTGCCTATACTGTTATATCAATCCTTGATAGGGAAGGCAAGGTCTAACCTGCAGTCCAAATAAATTCTTGGTGTCTTCCCATTCTATTACCTTTCCCTCTCTAGTTATTTTCTCCCAATACCTTGCTTCATTTGCCAGTTTTTCTCCAATAAATTCTAGCCCCCTCTTGCATATTGTCTGTATCCCTAATTGCAGTCACTCCTATCAGCAGAATCTCCTTTCTCCATTCCTGTTTTGGCTTAGTTCTTAGAATACTTTCTGCTACTTTATCAATATAATATTATGTATTGGTACTGTTATTCTCCTTAAAGATCTGCATCCAAAGTCCCAGTCTCCTTATTTCTTGAACGCCCCCCCCCCCATTTCCTTATCATCCCTTTCCCTTTTGAATTATAGGTTTCTGCTTGTAAAAGTACTGGAGCCTAACTGTGAAGGTGTGACATACCCCTTTAAATCAGGGAATCCCAATCTACCTTGTTTTGTTGGAACAATCAGTTCATCCCACTTGACTCTTGCCATCTACTCCAAGTGTCTGAAGGTTTATTCAAATAAATTGGATTATTCAACTTATTCTAAGCGTGGGTAAACTTTCTCATATCCACTATACCAGTTTAGCATGATCTTTTTTCATGTTTTCTTTTTCTTATAAATTGCTTATTTATTTATTTACATATGTTTTATTTGTTTTGTATCTTGCATTCTGCATCATATGTGATTGGTTTTCTTTTTTTTTCTTTCAGTCTAGTTCACTTTTTATGAACCTAAATCAACATTATTATGATGTTATTAGTGATTTCTTAAAGTAACTCATCAATTATATGAAAGTTTTCTTTCAAGAAACTGGTAATTCATATTTGTAATATTGCTGACACCAGACACTTTTCTCCCCAGTTCCCCCTGTAAATGGACTGTGCCATGTAGGGTCAATGCACTTAATTTTAAAAACAAGTAAAAATGCATAAAGTGTGATGCCAGGGTAGAGAAAACTGACTCAGAATGTAATGCCTGTACTTTGTTTCTCTTTTAATTCTGACTGTAACATATTTGTAAGCTACATTTAAGCTTTATTAAATATGTAGCAAGAGCTGCATTGTGAAATTGCATTTATAATATGTGCTAACAGTGACATAATAATTGTATTTACATTTGTTATTTCATATAATATATAGCTGAAAATTTGTATGCTGCCTGTAGCTTTATTCTGCTGGAATATGAAATAATTGTTAAGAGATGTGCCTAATTATTTTTTCCAAGTAACTTCATTCTGCTGGAATAAAAATGTGATTTCACAAGAAAAAAGTAATTGCTTGAAAGATAACTGCAGGGGAGACATATAAAACTAAATCAAAGAATCTCTGAGTCAAAAAATGTGAAAGTAGCCAAAAGCAAAGAGTCAAGTATGCAAAAAGCTAATAGATGCATGTAAAACTCTGTTTACTTTCTACTTGGTCTTTCTTCTTTTGTGTGAGAAAGAACAAAGTTCCTGTGAGTGAGGAAGACACCGTGCTTCCTTCAAATCTGCCCAACACTCGACCCTGCCTATGACTCAGACCTATGTACCCCCAAAACCCAGCTAGCCCCATGCACGTCTACACTCACTATGTAGCTGAGTCATACAACGCAATGTAAAGGCATGCTAACGCCAATAGGCTTAGTGCTCTCTTTCCCCATTCCTGCCATCTGTACAAATTCAAAGTTGGATCTAAGCCTCCAAATCCATCTTTCCTGCTGTTGCTCCTTTATTCATCAGATCAGTAGCTTGGCATTTGTATTCCCTTCTGCCCACTATTGGGCTCATCTTTCCTTTTTTTTCACTTATGCTAAGTATGCACACTTATGTTTGGCTAAGTTCACCTCATCTTACATAGCCACTTTCTCACCAGATAAAGTCATCACATGCTGTATCCCACTTAATTCTACCTCATAAAGCTCTGCCTCCCTTCTTCACCTATTCTAATAACTCCACACTTTGGCCACATTTCTACATCTCTATACTGCTTTCATTGTATCCTACCCAGTCAGTATAAACTCATCCTACCCAATTTGCATAAGCCCTCTTCCTCTTTATTATCATCCAACATTTTTTGTCCTGTACAATTAACACCTCTGCCCTATTCCCATTTCTAGAGGTTCTGCCTGAATGTTCCCTGAATTTTCAATTAAATTCTAACATTCAGTTCCATATGGATGTGATCAGAAAGACATGCTTATTGTTTACCTCCTTCCCCTATTCCATGCTATCCTGTCTATCAGAAACCTGAAATATGATTTGTTAGTTAAAATTAGCTTTGTTTTATGCAGGCAGACCTATTCCAGTGACTAGGCTCAACACTGGTTGAATGGGGGGAGGGGCAAATTCTCCACATCCTCCAACAGAGGGAAGTTTCATTCTGCATTGCTTTAAATCATATAGCTTAGTCCGAGACCACACAATCTCAAGATAAGTTAAAAAAAATTTGCTTATCAGACTGGATTTGAATTAAACATCATTAAGTGTGAATTCTGGCAGTTGGTTGAAGGGGATAAGGTTGTAACCTGTAGTATCTGTAATACAGGGTTGGATTCCTTCAGCCTCAACTTTGTTACTGTGTGACCGGGTCTATATTAAATCAGCAAATGCTAAAAATAGTGAATGCTGATTTATTGACCATTAAAGAACGAAACCTGAGAATCTCGAAGACACGGAACAGCGATTTTTTTTCCAGGGAAAAAAATCGCTGTTCCACAAAAAAAAAACAAAAAACCCCCCACAAAATAAAGTGGGGGCTTCATACCCCACATACCCCCCTACTTAAGTATACCAACTCCGAGATTGCACCACAGTGAAAGAAATGGCAAAGTCCCAAAAATGGCCCAGCGATTATTTTCCCTGGGAAAAAAAATCACTGTTCTGTGTCTTTGGGATTGTCAGGTTTCGCTCTTAAAGGGTGGATAAATCAGCGTTCACTATTTTGAGCATTCGCTCATTTAATATAGACCTGTGTGACCTTGAGCAAGTTACTTAACCAGACTATACTTAAGGGCAACAGGGAACTGGGGCTAATCTCCTGAATAGTCCTCTGGTTTGCAAAGCAGAAACCTGTCTAACTTGCTCATTTGTTTACTTTCATCAGACTTTGAAAAATGATGCCCCTTCTTGTGTCATAAGTGCTCTTAATGCTCTTTACCTTTTCTGTCTCCATGCTCTTCTTAAGCACTTTCTGCTTCTGCTTATGAAATTTTGCTGCCTCTAGCAATATACCAAATATAACATGGAGTCCCACATTAGTCTTCCTTCAAATACTATTATTGTTGTATCCTTTGAACTCCTAATCTTCAGGCTATTAAAAAATATGATAATCACTTCTCTTCCTAATTCTCAACCGTAGCTAAATCCAGTCTCTCATTTTTCACTTTTCTTCAAATTATGCACTTTAAATATCCAAATATTCCTTGCAAGAATAACCACCGCCCTTTTCTTCTATTTTTTCCCTAAAATCTCCTTTATTACAGTGAAACAGAATACTGTTAAAGCACTTAGAAATCAAACCAAACTAACTAACCACAATGCATGAACAGCTATTCCAGCTACAAAGACTGTCCATGGGATTAAGTAATGCCTACACTAAGTGTACATTGTTCTTAGTGAACAGACAACATAAGCATAGCTCACACCTTCTTACTCCTAATTTTAGTTTTCTTACTGATTTTCTTGCAGTCTTAAATACAGAAGGGGATTCATAAAGGTTACCACATAGTGTAGACTACATGTACACTTAATTTAATCTTGCAATCTTGCTGAGTGACTAACAACTTTATTACTAAGTTTGGTTTTCCTACTGATTTTATTGCAGCCTTAAATACTGAGGGGGATTCATAAAGGTTACCACAATCTGTAGACTACATGAACACTTAATGTAAATCTTTCTGAAGGACTAGAAAGCACAAAAAATGTGGTAGGGATGTTCTTAAATACAGATCGTATACACTAAGTGTACATTCAGTGTAGGAGTTAATAAATCTTAAAAGCATCATGCAAAATCCCTTAAAAATGCAAAATATAGCATTACAGCTCCAGAATAAAATTAATGCTGCATTTGATTAAATGATAAGGTAGTGGGAAAAAAAACTTTGAGTCTGAGTAATTTTGAAGTTCCCCCTACCAGTCAGAGATATTTAGAATGATAACAGATAGCAAACTGACAACTGAATAACTGGAAAGATCTAGGACAACAGGACAAAGAAGACCCTTGAATCCCTTCAAGATATGCTGAGCCTGCTCATGGAAGACCTCCCACAGCCTGACTGATGATGAAAGCAGGCCATTACCTGGAACAGCTACAAGATATGAGCCTTCAAATTTTGCAGAATAAAGATATCATGTGATCTTTTGATTTTAATTTCTGCTGTCTGGATTTGGTTTTGTCTTCACCTATTTGATTTACTTAGATTCCTCTTCTCTCTCAGGTGTTGCAGTGAACCTGAGGTTTTCCCCATGACCCTGGACCTCCAAATCAGTTACCTTTGCTTCCAGTAGCTCATATGTAGCTTCTGCAGTCCCATGTTGTTATTTTTAATAAGATGCAAGGGCAGTCTTGAAGACATTGCTGACATCAAACTGCCTGACAATCAGTGTACAGCCTGTTGCTTGTCAGCTATCCTCATTCTAAATAAAGGAAATGGCTCCAGAATCATTCAGTTTAGTTGTATATCCTCAGTAGGTACACCTTGCCAGTCTTGTTGAGCCCCTTCATCCACATTGTCAGTCTCAGTGGCACAATAGGTTGTGCACTCACCTTTGGTGCAGAGGGCTGTGGGCTCTGTTCCCACACCATGTTGCTCAACTGCTGGCACTACAGTGTAGCATAAAGGGGGGGGGGGCTGCACTCCTGAGTATGTTGTCCTTTGGATGGGATGATAAACCAATACCCCATTTACCTGAGATGGTGGTATCTCAGGTGGATGTGAAAGATCCCTCAACACCTGTTTAAAAGAGTAGAATGTTCTTTATTTATAATTTGTGTAAGATATGTACATAACAACCTATTTACAATACTATATGTATTTATACATGCATATTTATAAGGCTGAACAATTATATACACATTCTTAAGTATTCATAAGGGATTTATCCATTACATATACTTATTCAACTCAGATCCCCACTCTTTTTTTCCATAACCACTATATAATCATTCTCAGAATTGCTGATAATAACCATTTTTCATTAAACATGATCTCATTCATTCTCTCATTCCAAATTACCCATATTACACAAAACAGTTTTTATTAATTCTTCTTTTTGATGCTTTACTTACATTTTATAATATCCATATTCTATCAACTCCATATTGATATCATTATTACCTTTAAAGTATTCAAAAATTTCTCATCACAAACTCTGTCCCACAATTTCTTTACTCTCTCTTATATTTCAAGAAAACATATTTGTTGGTTTCTTCACAACAATATAAACATGTTTTTATTTTTTGCTTTTCTTTTTAAATGGATATTACCTTTTGCAGGTATTTATTTTTATTTCTAATCTCATAAAGAAATCTTGGCATTCTGCTTTTTACTGCACCATTCATTTCTTTCTTTAATTGCTTTAATCATGTCCTGTGATAGATTTTGCTATGGGTTAATAAAATAATATTGTCTTATTATATTTTTATACCAAGTGTTTTGATTATCTTCTATTTCATCAATTTTTATTTTCCACATTTTTATCTTTTGTTGATAATTCTCTATTTCTCTATTGAAGCTTCTTATCATTCTTTAATTGCTTTTCATTACTTTCCAAAATTCTTCATACTTACATTTGAAACTAATTTCTCATTGTTATCATTTATTATTTATCATTTATTATATCATTTATTGGTTCCCTATCAGAAGCCTGAAACACTATAAGCCTGAAAATCAAAATCCTGAAAACTATAGACTGAAAGTTCAAAATCCTGAAAGCCCAAAATCCTGAAACTCAAAATCCTGAAAACACAAATAATGCTAATATGTCACTATAAAGACACTAATATCTACCAACTGACCCTGACCCTAACCCTAACCCTAAGGTCCGTCACTATCGCACACTCACCTGACCCACGCACTAACCCTAACTCACTTAAACTGCCCCTAACCCCAATATTTGTCACTATTGCATACATGCCTAACCTGCGCCCTAACCCTAACTCACTTAAACCGCTCCTAACCCTAACATAAAACCAACCGCACACTTACCTGAACCCAACACATGACCCAACACCACAGGGCTAACAATAGCAAAGCCACAATGACGTCAGTATGTCCATTTTGTGTTTTCAGGATTTTGAGTTTCAGGATTTTGGGCTTTCAGGATTTTGAACTTTCAGTCTATAATTTTCAGGATTTTGATTTTCAGGCTTATAGTGTTTCAGGCTTCTGATAGGGAACACATTTATTATATTATCATTGCTATTATTTATTCATTGCAATCCTTTATATAAGTTCATAGATGCTGTATAAACCACTGGATTTAACAAGCCTAATTCTCCTTCCTTTATATGAATATATAGCACTCCCCTTTTAATTGGATTTAATTTTGAGCCCCAAATGAATGAAAAAAAATTTCCAACAACTGCTTTTCATACATTATTGGAATCATAAACACTCTTGATAAATATACAATTTTACCCAGCAAAACCAAATGTATCAAATTAACCATTTTCTTATAAGCAAGGCTATATGTTTTCAATAACATACAGATTTCTCTTAATTCTTTTATAATATCCATATTCTATCTACTCCATATCGATATCATTATTATCTTTAAAGTATTCAAAAAATTCTCATCATATAGTTTGTCCTACAGTTTCTTTACTCTCTTCCATTTCAAGAAAACATATTTGTTGATTTCTTCTTTACAACAATTTAAATTTTTTTTGCTTTTCCTTTTATATGGATATTACCTTTTATAGATAATTTTTTATTTCTTATCTCATAATTGACATTCTGATTTTTACTACACCATTCATTTCTTTCTTTAAATGCTTTAATCGTGTCTATATCAGAAGATCAAAGTTTCAAAACTTTGAATCTGATATGGTCGACACCATATGATCGAAGCCTTGAAACTTCGAATCTTTTAACTGAGATCACCGAACAGCGTGGAAAGGGAAGAGTTCCATTTTCTGCACTGTAGTGTGATCTCGGACTTGGTATATTTAAATAGTGGGGTGTGTGGTGAGTGCAGCCCCCTATGTGGGGGGTGCAGGGGGGCTTGCCCCCCTGCTTAGAGTGTTTAAATGGTTTGTTTTTGTAGGTTGTTGTGTTTTATTACATTTTCGATGTTTCAAGACTTCGATTATTTGGTGTCGACCATATCAGATGTGAAGTTGAGAAACTTTGGTAATGTAATATAGACCCCTTTAATCATGTCCTGTGAAAGATTCTCCTATTGGTTAACAAAATAATATTGTCTTATTATATTTTTATACCAAGTGTTTTGATTAATATTATATTTTTATACCAAGTGTTTTGATTATCTTCTATTTCATTGATTTTTATTTTCCACATTTTTATCTTTTAATAATTCTCTATTTCTCTATTGAAGCTTTTTATCATTCTTTTATTGCTTTTCATTACTTTCCAATTTCTCATTGTTATCATTTATTAATTGCAATCCTTTATATACGTTCATAGATGTTGAATAAACCACTGGATTTAACAAGCCTAAACCTCCTTCCTTTCTATGAATGTATAGCACTGCCTTTTAACTGGATTTAATTTTGAGCCCCAAATGAATGAAAAAAATATTTCCAACAAGTGCTTTTCATACATTATTAGAATCATAAACACCCTTGATAAATATGCAATTTACCCATCAAAACCAAACTTATCAAATTAACCTTTTTCTTATAAGCAAGTCTATATGTTTTTAATAACATGCAGATTTCAATTAATTCTTTTAATAGTGTTTCCTATCTTATATTGTACATTTTTTTACCAAAGTTTATGCTGCAAACCTTAATGTTATTTGTTGTAAATTGAATATTTGCTTTTATTTCCATATCTACCACACCTTTACTTTTATCTTTATTTAACTTCAAACCTATTTCTTTTAAACAACAAACTGCACAGGATATAGCTCCTCTCACCCACATGTTGTTTATAGTTATTATAATTATATCATCTGCATATGTCATTAATGCTAGAATTTCTACATCCTTTAGCATAATGTATTTTTCATAATCCATTTTTGTGTTAACTTACCTAATTACAACATTCATGACTGGGGCAAATAGAATTCTGCTTATAAGACATCCTTGCCTTATACCTTTGTTCATGTTAATTTTTTTACTCAACCATCCATTTACCAAAATCCTTATTTTATTGTATCTATAGGCTGCCATGCAAACATGTCTAATTTTGATGCTACAATAACAACCTTTCATTATATACCATAATGTATCATGTTCAATTGATTTAAAACCTTTAGGACTATCACTTACCATACGTTTTATACTTTCCTTTCTTTCTAAAATATCATCAACCATTTTTCTTAGGATCATTAATAATTCTTCATACCATTTTCCTTTTATGCCATATAAACTCTCTTCCAAAATGTAATCACGTTATTTTAAGGTCTTTTCTGTATTATTTTCATAAATATCTTATAATCTGTATTATTAACATTATAGGTCTCCAATATTTTATATCTTCTTTTTCGCCTTTTTTCCATACGAATTTTAAAATTTCACTACACAATATCTCATGCTTGAAACTGTCATTTAGCCATTCATTTAAGATATGTAAAATATATTTTTCTGCCATTCTTCTAAGGTTTTGTACATTTCAAATCCAATTCCATCTGGACCTGCAACTGATTATATGTTTGTTTCAATACTTTATTAATTTCAAACAAAGTTATTTCTTTTTCAGTTTCCTTATTCATTTGTTCTGAAAATTCTTTTAATTTCCATGTTTTATTTTATTCTAGTCTTGTTATTTTAAACATTTTTCTACATAATTTATTGTAATTCCCACAATCTAAGATTGACATATCCTTATTTCTCCTGGTTTATTTTTCATTTTTTCTCATTATACTACTCTCCTCTTTTACTATTTTACTTAAATAAGCTGATACTTCTTTTTGCCTTGTAATAAATGCCTTTGTTTATATAAAGATTCTATAGTTTTCTCATAATTTCTTTTATATAGTTCTTTCTTTTTATAATAATATTTGTTCTTATTTCTTTACAAGTCTTCAGGCATGTCTTCATATATTTTAGTATATCCTTGTTTCCCCATATTTCTTTTGTATTTTGCCACTGTAAACATGTTTTATATTTTCTTTTGAAAATGATCCACTATTCTTTTTTTTCAAACACCTTTATTGAATTATTACATGTGACATAAGCAAATTTACAATCATATAAAAGTAATCAAACTATATTAACACAAAAAGCATTATACTTCACATATATTGTTATAATATCATATAACCTAAGCAATATTACCCAAATTATTCAATTCCTTTTTTAAAACAAGAAACACCTTTATTAAGCCATCACTTACTACATATGCAATCATACATTTATATAAATAAAAACAAACCACACTGTCATAATCCTAGTCACAAGCATTTTAAATCACAAACCATACTGGCATACTCCCAGCTGAAAACATTATACATCACTTATAATCTACCCAATCTTTCTCACTCAAACATTACAAAGATCTCTAACTTGCAGTCCGAACAAATTCTTGGCATCTTCCCATTCTATCATCTTTCTCTCTCTGTAGTTATTTGATCCCAATATATTGGTTCCTGACAATGATCCACTATTCTGACCAGTTATTATAGAACACTCTCATGGTAATATGATCCCTCTCTAACTGTGTTCTGATCCCCTTTCCATTTTCATTCCATTCTTTTTTGTTTGTTCTTTTTATGTCCTTACCTACTTTAATGTATTCTTCTTTTTCATTTATTTCCATCCATATAGCTAGATAACCTGGAAAAGCAAAATTTCTCCAACCAGGATTAAATGACGGTGTCCGTTTCTAGTTTGCTTAAATTAAAAGCCTATGATAGATAGAATTTCATTCTTTATCACCAGAAATGTAGTGTAGTGTATAAATTCAAATGGCAGATGGATGTAATGCAACATTAATAGTGCTGGGAATATCTCTTTAAGGAACATGTATTTTTAAACTTGTAGGTTCCTGAATTTTTAAATGAATCATGGGGGGGGGGTTACTTAATGTTATTGACTGCTGGTAGTTATGACACTGGCATAAATGTTTGGGCATGTTTGTAAAATGGTGTCTGAAAAGATTTAGTGATTTTAAACCTGACGGAAGCACTTACCAATAAACAGTATTTTGATGGATTTTTCACCTATGGTTCTCATCCTTTGCTGCTATTTTTTTGCTCTTCTAGCTAGATAACCTGTAAATCCTCTTACAACTGAGTCATCTCCCCTTATATTTATACTTCTAGAGATTAAAAAATAATCAATTTCAGATTTTAATCTGCCTGTTTTATATGCCCATGTTTCTTTATTCCATATTACTAATTTACTATATTTTATAACTTCTCTCATGTTAAGTCTTTTTTATTCTTCTTTCTTTTCCCATTAAATCGCATTTCAAGTCTCCTGTTATTATAATGCTCATGTTTACTACTATACAATCTAACATTTGTTGAAATAAATTATCCCTTTCTTTATGAGGAATGTGCATATATGGCTATAAGTTTATAAACTTTACCTTGCCATTTTAAACCTATAATAGTGAGTCTCCCCATCTTAAATAATGTAACATCAAGAATTTTTACTATGCTTCTACATAAGATTGCTATACCTGAGCAGTTCTCATTACCAAAGCTCCAAATTATTTTTCCATTCCATATTAACTGTTTGATATACTTCTTCTTTTGTTAAAATCATGTGCCTTCTAAAGCAATGATGTCTATATAATATTCCTTATACCATTCTAAAATCATTATCCTTCTATTTATATTTTTTTACTATTGACATTTGCTGAAAAAGATCTTTAAGTTGTTGGATTCTCTATTCCTAAGTTTAGTGCAAATCATGTTCCAATCATGCTTTCATTTTAATTATATTATCTGTTACCTTTCTTTTCTCTTTTAAATTTATATTTTTAAATTTCCTTTTTCCTACCATTTACTCTTTTAGTGTAAATTGAGTGGTTTATTACAATCCAAATTATATCTTCTTCATCGCCTCTGAATTTATTTCTTTTTCATCTTATTCCTCTTTTTTTACCATCTTTTTCTTTTTCCAATTTTTCATTATTACTTTTATTTCAGCAATTATTTTTAACCTGCACTTTATTTTCACCATTTGTTTTATTATTTTTTCTTTGCAAACCATACACGTGTATCCATTTTTTTACATCTTTAACATTCAATTTCAGATTTTTTAGATCATGTGCAGTTTTACCACATAGGTAGCATTTCATTTTATCACAGTTACTCACTAACTGCCTTTTACCACCAAAGAAGCATGTTCTTGGTTTTCCATAATATTTTACCATGCCCACATTACCATCAATATTTATAGTGTTTTTTATATGTAAGATTTTTTCATTCTCCATTTTTAAAACAACATTGCAATCCCATTTCCCAGTCCATAAACCTCTATTATCAAATACTTTAGAAATGAAAATTTTTAAATGTTTTTTAAAGTCTCTCTTTCAGCTTCTGTTCTGAAGTGTATATGAATTTTCTTTTTTGTTTCTCATGTATTCATTCCATGGGTTATCATTCTGTTTTTTTTTCATATTCACACAAAATCTTTCAATATTTTGTGCAGTCTCAAAAATAATGTCACAGAAGAGCTCTCTATTTATCAACATAAAGGCTCTTACCTTGTGTGTTTTAGTACTCAGTGGAAGAATAACTCTGTCCCATGCCTCATATCTGTCCATTTCCATGCATTTTTTACTTTGAATCCTTACAGCATACCTTCTTTTGTTTTTTTCTTTTTTTTCTCCTCCTCCTTCTGTACTCCACTCTGACTCCAACTGTCTCTGCATATGTTTTTCTTTTAAGTGACTCTTTTTTCTTGAAAATATTATTGTCTTCTTCTCCCTAGATTTTTTCATTATGTCTCCCCACATAGCATAATTTTCTGGCTCATTTTGTACCATCATTTCATAAAGTATATAATCTCGCAACCCTCCTGACTGAAGGGTTGTAATAATGCAATTTGCTTTCTTCACACTATCCATCAGCTCAAATAACTCTTTTTGAAACACAATCTCTGAGTCTTCCATATCATTTCTTAGTTCTGGGTCTATATCATAAAACCGAAGAGGAGTTGCAACAAACTCCTCTTCATTGACACATACACAGTGAATGCAAAAAACCACAAACGCTGATGTCAGCAATTTCTTTCCCTGGGAAAGAAATCACTTGCCTCAAAACATAAACACATCATTAAAACATAAAAAAGTGGGGGGGGTTCACCCCTCACACCACCCAACATTGGAGGCTTTGCCCCCCACACCCCCCTAACTAAATAAATCAACTCTGAGATCACATTACGGTGGGGAAAATGACAAACTTACAGGGATGGCCAAGCGATTTCTTTCCCAGGCAAAGAAATCACTGATATCAGCATTTGTGATTTTGTGCATTCGCTGTATATGTGTCAATGAAGAGGTGTTCGCTGCAATACCTCTTTGAGTATTTGATATAGACCCCTTATTTCTACAACAGAGCTGGCATTTGCCTCCATTCCAACAGACATTGTATCCATCTGGTGCTCTGTTCTCCCAGCTGCCACTGCACTGGGAACGTGATGGGCACATGTTCTCCATCTAGGCTGGTCGCTAATACAGAATGAGGAATAGGGTACATTCCCTGATGCCATGGTCGAATTATTTCCCCTAATAGTATAAAAAACATCTTGCATCTCCTGTGAAAAGAAGCTGCTAGCCTAGCGGGACTACCCTGGTCAACAAAAGGATAAATAAAAATAAATAAATTAATATTTCCCTCTGGGTCAGAGCTATTTTCTTTAACCTATGGATTTTGTCCTGCAGTGAAAAACTCACTGTACTTCCTGGAAAATGAAGCCTGAGCCAGGTGGGGCAAAGCAACCTTTATTATCATCACAACCATCTGTAAAGTCTAAGAGTAGTATGGGTGCTTAATAATCATGATCATAGAGGACTCAGGAATCCCTCATTTTAAAAATCTCAACAGGGAGCCAAAATGCTGAAAATTTTCTGCCTTTAAGGCATAATTTTCAAATGTAATCAACACTAGCCTGGGAATGTAAGCCTTCATATTTTTGCAGAATATAAATATTGTGTAATCTTGTGATTTTAATTTCTGCTGTCTGGACACTAGTCCACAGAGCCAGTTTTATCTTCACCTGTTTGAGGTAGTTAGATTCCTCTTCTCTCTCAAGTATGACAGTGAACCTGAGTTTTTTTACCCTGTGACCCTGGACTGCCAATCAATTAACTTTGCTTCCAGCAGCTCACATCTAGTTTCTGCAGTCCCATGCAGTGACATACATCCTGGTGATTGGTATCCACCTCAGTGAAATGGTCTGAGTGCTGAGTGAGCACAGACTCTATTACTGATTTTATTGGGTCCGCTTTTTATGCATAGGAAGGCTAATAACATGTGCTGAATTGTGTTGAATTCTTCCAAGGATGATGAGGTAATGATTCCACTAAAACCAGACCAGGTAGATCATGGATTTTAGTTTTGTTGGCTTTCATCTTCTTATCAATGCCTTTCCTTCTTGTAAGTACAATTTAATAGTATAAAATGTGTGAGGCTATCATGAGGGAGAACCAATAAATCAAAAAAAAAGGTCTTAAGTTTATGAGTTTTAGAGGAGGAGGTGAATTATGAAGCCTAAAGAAAAAAGAGCAGGTTGTTCTATCCCCATCTTAAAACCAGAATCCCGTTCTACTATTTTGTGCACACTTCTACCTTGCCCTTTATGAAGTCCCCCCTTAGCTTTCATGTCTCTGTCACCAATATCTTAAGCTCTTATAGAATTATCACTTCAGCTTTCACCCTTTTTAATTTATAATAATATTTTCACCCCTGCAGCAGGTAGCTTATCATGAAAAATTCAAAATTACAAACATCATCAACAACCCTTCATCTGCCCGCTCTTATTTGCAGTTGATCATCAAGGGCTGATCCCCTGGAACTGTTCTTTGTATGTTACCTATTGTAATACCAACATTCATCTCCTGGTCCCTCAGAAACATGAGCTTTAATCATATTTATTCTTGGGGCCAGCATTTTTGAGACCCTACCATGCCTAAGCATAGTCCTACATTCCTCAGTCCCACCTATCTCCACTTAATTCTTCCTGTGATATGTTTTAAACTCACATTTGGGTTCCATATTCCATATAGTTCCATTAGTCCATCTTTTATGTAGCCCGATACACAAAATTACCTGTTTCCTTATTTGCTCCCTGTAGCTCTGATTCCATTTTACATCTGCTGTTTTCATCAACTGTCACTTGTTGCTTTCACTACCTTTGCTCACTGCCTCTCAGTGATGTGCAAAGAAACACCCCTTCTTGCTAAGATGCTTCAGACACCACTGCATTTTGTTCACAAGTCTCACAAATGAGGCAACAAAAACAAACTCCAGGCTGCACATCAATTAAAAATTTAGCCAGGTTCTTGCACAGTTCCTTACCATCGTAGATGTTGCCTGCCCACTTCCAAGTAATACATGTTAATTGTGATACAAAGACCTTTCCTCTGCTATCCACTATATTTTCAAGCAGAAAGCTGATGTGAAAAGTCACTGTCTGTCAAGGAAAAACACTAGCTGCTTTAATGTATGCTGTTTCATTGTTCCCTGGGTTAAAACAAGTTCTAAGAGGAAAGAGCTACCCTTCAGCACAGTTTTGACTTGGGGGGGGGGTCTCATTGCTGTATTTGGTTCACCAGGCATCTGCACATAAAAACTTGAAATTATGACAGCCCTAGTTCCCCTTCCTATTGTATACTGTAGGAGTACAAATACAGAAATTTAAAACTGAAAAGGAGGCTGTAGCAATTTAACTCATCACCTCCAGTACAGCTCTACCTTTGACTCCAAGTTGGTGTGGCTTGAGCTTTTAAAATATGAAGTTATTACCTTACAGTTCTAACAAATACTCACTGACAGAGGTCAGATATCAATACAATTGTGTTTGCCATCATGTATGCTTCAAGATAAAATATTCTGATACCTTGTATGTATCATGGTTTTGGAATTATTAATGTAAATATGAACAAGCAATATTTGACCCCTAGATGTGCAGTAGGAGTTACTGCAGAAACACCTGGAGGTGCACTCAGCAGTACTGAAGCTAACAATACACTGTTCTTATACATTATACTCAAGTTTGTGATTAACTGTGCTCCACTGGATGGTTAGACAAATGCAAAAGACCCTCCCTCTACAACTCATCCCTGGCTCAAATAGATAGAACATGTGCTGTATTGTAAAGATAGTTGAATGATAAAAAATGCAACAAAAATAATGTGAGAACAATTACTTTATTAGCAAAATATATAAAGTATTAATATTATATCCCATTAATAATCAGGCAATTAAAACTATATTCAGAGATGTTTACTGGCCAGTATCTACTGCAACATTCTTCTCCAGGGACTAAGTGGACATTGCTGCACATAATCTATAGGCTTCCACTTTGTAGACATGTCAGTTAGCTCTGCTTGTATATGCCATCCTGTCCATCTGAATAGATGACATGTGAACATTATGGCCTTCCAGTTAAAAGGAATTAGTAGGTTCTACACCAAAACTTCCACATTGTGACCCACAACACAAGATCCAAAACACTAATACTCCCCTTTCAGTTTCTTCCATTTTCCTGAAGATGGTCATGCACTTATATGTAGTACACAAGACAGTCACATATCAGTGAAAAAGGCTAAAACAACATTTAGATGCCCCTTATTCCCCACCGTCTACCACATGTGAACACCAGGCTTTGTCCAGGTTCCTTCTGTCCTTATTCCACAATTGCTTCTTTTGGACCCATTTTTCTGGCAGTTTGATAGACAGAGTTATTGCTATGAAACAATAACATGGTACCATACAGACCTAGGTTTGGTTAAGTCAGTTTTTACTTGCTTACTGAATAGTTCTAAATCAATCAGGCCAAAGTACTGGGTTCACTCATGAAAAGACTGGGTCTTATGACTCTGGAGTGCCCACCTAGGATATTCTAGGCATTATTAGTACCTCAGTTAGGTAGACCTTCAGCAACGGTTACTGACCAGTGTCAGTAGGCAAGTAGGTAACCATAACAAGTACTTCAAACAGCTGCATAACGCCTACCTGTACACATTAATGTATTGTTATCTAATTATCTCTCTCTCTCTCTCTCTCTATATATATATATATATATATATATATATATATATATATATATATATATATATATATATATATATACGTATATATATGTGTGTGTGTATGTGTGTGTGTGTGTGTGTGTGTGTGTGTGTGTGTGCATGTATAGGTATATAGCCACTGAATAAACATCTCCTTGGTCATTCAGGTTATTGTTGTGTCCTATTTGTAATTGTTTTTTCACAATAAACTAAATTAGGGCATCTCTCTAAAAAGCCAATAAAAAAATCTTTCTTTAGGATATTTTGTTAAATCCTTTGGGGTACACTACAAATGAAAAATAATATGCAAATATTGATCTTTCATCTTCTTTTACTCAATGCACAATTTATAATGTGAAGACACTGAATGGGTAATCACAATTACTCTGAATAAAAATATATAAACTGCTTTATTTTCAATATTTTTTCTCTAACAAGAGAAGCTTTAGAAGGCAACGTAAATCGTTATTGCACTTGTGGTCAGAGCTGCGAGCAACGAAAGAAAGACATAAAATTCCATTCCAAGTATTTGTTATAAATATTTACACATACTACAATATACCTCTGATTTCAAGTTGAATAGAAATGGGTAGTAAGTACATCTTGGGTGGCAAAAGCCAGGGTACCGTTTGGCTAGGATTATATAGGCCCTAAGGCCAATAGCCTAGTACCTACCTATAAACCTATGAACCTATGAACCTTGGCCACTGAGGCCTTGATAATTTTGTTTGAATGTAGCTTAGCCTATCAAAGATGAGATTGCCAAGAGACACTGTCTTGGTTCCAGCTAGCCAAATAGGACTTCTGATGTACTTATTTACTGCATAGTGCCCATGCAGGGGGCAACTTTCTGTACTCATTTTCTTTTATAACTAACTCTTCAGGCATCCCAGCCTCAGAGTAAGTCATAACACAGATTCATTAAAAGTGCCATTCAATTAACTGGCCCTTCCCAAATGATCTTTGGTGGGTTACTTCTTAATGGATTGAGTGAATGTTAGTTTGAAAAAAGATAAATGTCAATGATACCACCCAAAACTAAGTCAGTGCTCCTTGGAGCATCTCAGAAATTAAGTGATACCCCTAAAAACTGAAAGGTTGATTACTTATCTTCAGGGAGAGTTGCTATGCACCTCTTTGCTTTGATATCACCAGTTCAGCAACTACAATTCAGGCAGTATGTCCCCAGTTATGGATGGTTTGCATGGTTTTCAGTATGTTATACCTGCTGGGATATATGATTTCCTTTGCTTCCAGACTCCTTTTGCCTGTGACCCCTGTCACATAAAAACAGGAAAGGACCACACACTTCACCATTATTACAGGCACACAAAAACTGTACTTACAGTAATTTCTGAAGCAAAACAGTATTTGGGGATTTTACCATCAGGCAAATGAACTTTATCACAAGGAACTTCTTCCACTTTGCACTGCGTGATTTATTTATCCTTTGTTGGCTGCGTTAATCCCACTAGGCTAGTATCCTCTTTTCAGGGGAGAACTGAAGTGATACTAGGGGAAATTTAACCAAGGCATCAGGGAACGTCCCCTACTCTTTTCATATGGGGCCCCAGTCTTGTGGTGATACATCTGATTTCTGGCCTGAGCATGGAGGCAGCTCAGAGAAGCTGGGAGGAGAAAAAAAATGTTGGAGTCTTTGTACTTTTGCGATAAAGCTATGGGAGAAGTGGTTAAAGTAAAA
This sequence comes from Protopterus annectens, assembly GCF_019279795.1. Taxonomy (NCBI): domain Eukaryota; kingdom Metazoa; phylum Chordata; order Ceratodontiformes; family Protopteridae; genus Protopterus; species Protopterus annectens. The sequence goes on from NC_056743.1 coordinate 1,579,974,743, forward strand.
GATGTTTCTGCTGAAAAAGATGATTGCCAGGTGGTGGAGGATCAAAGTGGTAATAAAAAGGCTGGAGAGCTTTGTGTGAAGGTGATAATAAATGCAGCAAAGTTGAGAAAGCATCCAAACTTTCTCAGACTGGAATTAATGAGAAGAAAAATTGTTAACTACAGGGATGGATTCAGATGACTTATTTCAGCAAATCTCTTCAGAGATGAAGAGGCAATACAGGAATGTGTTAGTACAACCTTCCAGTCAGGAGGGCTGCAGGATGATATGAAATAATATAGCACCAGTGAACCAGAAAGTGGTAACAATGTTTCATTGAGAGATTGAAAATACAGAGCTAGGATGCTAAACAAGTCAATAACAGAAAGTCATATGCTGAGATGGTAAATTAAAAAAAAGAAGGTGAACTGGACAGATATAAAGTATGGGGCAAAATAGGAGTTGAAACATATGAAGTAAGAGAGTTTTGTTCATATAAATAAAGAAACATTTTGTGACATCATTTTTGAGACTGGATAAGTGATGGAAACATTTTTTGGAGAGTATTAGTAAAATAAAGAATGTGTCCCTTGGAACTCTTTTGCATTCAAAGCATTTCATAGAGGGACTAAAAAGAAAATTAATATACAATTCAGGACTAAGGTTGAAAAAGCAACTTAAAAAACAGTCATCAAGTTTATGTGAAGATGTAATAAATATTGTTAAATTGTATGATAACCGAGGCTTGTGGATGGGGGCATGGGACTGCAATGTTGTTTTGAATATTGAAAATGATAATATTGTACTCCTTCCAGGTATTATAAGTGTGGAAGGGGAACAAAGGTAAGGTAAAATATTGGGGCCAGCTGAAGACATTTTTTATGTGGAAAAGCTGATAATTTGACTAGTAATTGTGAAAAAAGAAAATGTTTTGCATTTGGAAAGACAGGGCATGATATAAGAAATTGTGAAGTAAAGTGTTATAAATGTAAAAAAGCAGGACATTTGGGGATGGAATATAAATTTAAAGTAACAGAAACAAAACAAGAGATGGTCGAAATACTAACAGAACAGAGTCAAGAAACTGAGTCTATAGACATGGAGAAAAAAGTAAGTAATCCACAAATAGAATACGAAGAAATGAATACTTTGGAAAATAAGAAAGAATCACAAAAAGTTAGTAATGAAAGTTTTCATTTTAATAAAGGTGATGAAGAGGAATCCATATTGAGTGATAGTGAAGATATAAAATGGAATTTAGTTAAATAAAAAAGTAATTCTATTGGTAAGAGAGTTTGAGAAAGAAAAAGGAAAACTGCAGACGGACATAATAAAGAGAAAATGAAAGGGGAAGGATAAGAGTGATATTAGAAAGTTTACATTTCATGTAAGATACTTGCATTAAATGTTAATAGTTTAACGAGGATTGTAAGAAAACGCATTCTGGAGTGATGTAGAAAGCATGGAAGTAATGTTATAATAGAAAGTTTTTAACAAAAGAAGAGAGACAATAATTAGAAGTATAGTGGGGAAAATGTAATCTGTAATTTAGGGAGAAAGATGTGCTCAGATATAATTATTTTATGTAAGGAGATGATAAAAATGTTGGATATTACTTTTGTTATTGTAGGTCAAACAACAATTCTTGATGTAAGATAAAAGATCAGTTGTTTAGAATTGTAGTGATTGATGCATATATAACAAAAAAGAAAGAGAAGAGATGTTTAAAGGCATAATTCAATATGTAGGAGTAAATATAAATATAATTGTTGAAGAAGACTTTAATTCTAATATAAGGCAGCAAAATAAGAAAGCATATTATGTTAAGATGGTAGATGTTATAAGATATGAAAATGTATGTATTTCAAATAGGAGTTCTTGGACTTAGTAGAGGTGAACATAAAATGGAAATAGACTATTTTTTAATTTCATCAGGATTGCAAATTGTAGAAAATAGGGTTTTGGAGACAGGTTTTTCAGACTATAGTGCAATCTGGATTATGTTAAAAAGTAATTCTGATTACGTAAAAAATAGGAAAAGGAATAAAAAGAATTAATGAAGTTAAATGGGATGATAAAAGGAAGATTAATATATTAAATTTATGGCAGAATCATATAGAAATGAGGTAGTTTTCTGAAGATTAGTCAGGAATGGTGGCTCTATTATAAAAATATATATATAAAAAGTGTTATATAAGTTGGGAGAATAGTAAAACAAGGAAGGAAAAAATAGAATATGAAAAATGAAGTACAGGTATATTTGTTAGTTTAGAAAAGAACAAAGAATGCTATTTCATTAAAGAACAGGAATTATGACTTAAATAAGAGAAAAATAAAGTATCTGCTGTATACGCAAATATATTTTTCCAAGGAAAATGAGGAAATTGCATCATATTTGAGCAAATTTATTACAGAAAATTACAATATTGTGAAGCAAATGAAGGACACATCAGATGTATTGCACAGTACACAAGATAAGATTATGGAAATAGTAGAACGGTATGTTAGAGTAACCTTTAGAAGACATCTGAAGGATGTCATACTCAGGGGTGCAGTACCCCCATATCATCATGCTGCACTGTAGTGCCAGTAATTTAAAAATTAATCCAATCATTGGAAGGGGAATAGAAACCATAGCCTTCTCATGATGTAGAACTAAAGGCAAGTTTGCGACCTGTTGAGCCAGTGACACAATATATATGGAAGCTGTCTGCACACCCAGAACTGTGGATTTTTTGGCATTGGAAGCTCTGTGTTTGGGGGATCACTGATCTGTACTTTATATGTGATTTGTTTGCTGACACAAATCTTTTGGGGGTTGGCATGCTTCCAACATTCCAACTGATTCATGTACCTGGACTGAAGCATTGTTTCTTATTTCTGTGGCTTACCTGTATTATCTCAGAGGAAGGGAAACATTATATACATGATAATGTGTGTCCCAATTAATTGCATATGAGCTGTATCCAACTTTAAAAATACTATATGGATGTCTGTTTTGGGGAGGTATTCAGCCTTCACTTTCATGAATGTTAGTGTGTTGTATTTCCTATATTTATAATTCCTGATTTATTCTTTCAGTATATTGTGTTTTAATCAGTCTACTTTTCAACCAGTTAAGTTCAGGTACTTTGTCTTCCGTTATGTAAATATAGATATTTGTATGTATATATTAGCTAAAATTGACCTCTCTATTGTCAACAATCCTTGGTCAACAATACATATGGTTGATGGTTGTGTGAGAATGGAGAATCCTCGGGGTTAGGGAATATGCCCTTTCTTTGGGGATTGTGTGAGCTCAGAGTTGGAATAAGTAACAGTGAGAATGGGGGTGCAGGGGCCTTGCCCTCTGTAAAAACATTGTTTTCCTGCATGTTCCAAGGATTAGCCTTGGAGCATGCATAAGAACACGTTGATATTCATTTATTAAAGTAAGTGTGCTAGTGTTTGTGACATCAACATCAACATAGCAGCCATTCTATGGCTGCTAGCATAGCCGTATGTCTCTATCTACTGTATCTATCTCTCTATGTATATCTATATCTATCTATATCTATCTATATATATATATATATATATATATATATATATATACATATGTACAAAGAATGTATTTTTGTGTGTATTATTAACGCTCTTATCACTGACTAAATTACTGATTCGCTCTGCTAACAATAACCATTTAACCATGGTCAATTAGGGAACAAGGGTAATATATGGCTAGGCTTGTTAAAACCCTAGGGCCATTATTCTAGTAACCTCCTATGAACCTATGATCCTATTATATTTACTATATCCCCTTTGACCAAGGCTGTATCAGTCCATTTACCAGGTTAACAAACATTAACTAAATAAATACAATTTATTGTGCAGCTACATTGTAATTTAAAACATTTAGCTTAAAACCCATAACATACGTCAATATTACAGAAGACAAAAGCATAATTTGAACACTTCACTATTAATCTAAAACCATCAAGTTGGCTTAGTTCTTTTACTGCGGCTCCATGCCTGGAATAATTGTTTCCATCTGAGATGTATTATTTTGCCAAACATTTATATTTCTGACTGTAAGTTAAAATACTATTAACAACATGCCAACTATTTAAAAAAAAATTAAATATGCATCATTCCAATTTTTCTGCATTCATTCCAAACAGTAGGCTCATCTTTGGATATTTATACCATATGAAATCAAAACTTATTTACTTAACTTTGCTGAATTCATTGCTTCATGCAAAATATATCTAATTACATGGCTGGTTTGTTCATTGGTTGGTTGGTTGTTTGGTTTATTTTTAGTATTTCTGTTAGTTAGTTAAGGTTAAATTGACACAGGCAGATTTTTTAACAGCTAACTTAGAAGTTCAATTCTGGAACTAGTTATTCTTGCAACAGCCCGAGCCAATATTTCATAAAAGTAACGTCATAAGATAATTGTATGTCCTTGTTGTTCTAATGACAAATGATAGGGATATAATAGTAGAAAAAATACCAATATAACCAGGCGCTACAAAATGCTGTTTTCATGCCAGTGTCTGTGATAATAAGATAGATATTATGGCCATGATAAGTAGACTCATCTAGCTATGTATGTTCATATACAATCCACACATAAGCTTGCACACACACACACACACACACACACACACACACACACACACACACACACACACACACACACACACACACACATATCTATATCTATATCTATATATTTATATCTATATCTATATATATGAGTGTGTGCTACTGAAAAAAACCCTGTGTTTAAATATTTTGTTGTAGCGGCAAGACCCCCTGTACCCCCACAACCCCCATTAATTATATATTCCAACTCCAAGATCACACAACATCGGGAAAGGAAAATTCCCCACTCCCCACTATACAGCAATCTGTCACAAAGTAATGTTGCTGGCATTCACAACCTTCAAAGAAAATGAACATTCAATTAACTGCAGTGCTTCCAATAAATATATGGGTTTTGGAGTGCATTACACTGACACCTCTTTGTTTGAATTTTCCCTTTTCCTGGGGATTCTGCAATCTCAGAGTGAGTATATATAATTATCAGGTGTTCAGGGGGAAGCAGAAGGGCTTCCCCCCCTGTAAAAACACTTGTAGGTTGTTTGCTCCACTCTGGGGTAATCCCTGGAGCATGCTCGGAACATGCCGGTATTTATACTTTCAAGATTTTCATATTGGGATTACGTGTCCCAGTGTAGGTGCACATTTGATCCAGTGCCTTAAACCTTACCTGAAGGCGTGAAAAACACAAATTCTACTTAATATATAAAATATTTTGCTCATTGTCACTTTATCAGCACAGCAAACATTTATCGCCACTATAAGAGCACCATCAAAATATCGCCACTGTACTAGCATTATCAGGTTCTAAGAATTAATTCAAATATTTGCTGTTACTGTAACAGTCTTCACCATATTCAGAATTAATTCATTTAAAATATCTAAAGCAGACATATAAACACGATGTTATGGAGCATAAATACTTTTGACAGCTTATGAATCCCATCCCATCAAGCTAAACCTCAAAGGTTTATCAAACACTGACAACTAACAAACTTTAATCCTGAAACTTTCAAATCTTTACTATCAAAAGTGAACTGGAATCCCTTAAAACTACTCCCTTTGGATGAAGCTGTCCACTTTTTTAACTCCACTTTCCTTAGTATTTTAAATTCTGTGGCACCCCTTAGAGCAGTCCGGATAAAGTCTAACATAGCACCATGGCTGACCATAAACACACGTGTGCTACTAAAAAATAAAGACAAAGCATGGAAAATTTGGACTAAAACTAAACATCAACCAGACCTCCAGAAATATAAAGAACTTAGAAATCTTGCCAAAAGTCACATAAATAAAGATAAGAAAAACTTCTATAATAATCCATCGTCTACCTATAAATCCAACCCTAAATGTTCTGGCACTCTGTAAATCAAATACTACACCCAGGTACGCAAGCCTCCCCTAACCATCATCCTTACAGAACACATGAGGAAACTGCCTCCATATTTAACAACTACTTTATAGACTCAATATCCAAATTACTAAAACAAGACACAAACCATCCCTCCAACAATAATAGACCTAATAGCTCAAACTCTTCTGTCAGTAGTAACCCTACCACTACCTTCTCCCTCAAACCTGTCTCCACTAACTATATTAAAACTCTACTATCTAAATTAAAACCTTCCTCCACATCCATAGACAACATCCCCTTCACATTCCTTCAGGTTGCTGCTGATGTTCTTGCTTTCCTAGTTTCTATTTTAATAAACTGCTCTATCACAGAATCCAGGGAAGCAATTTTATACCCTTCCAATACACAAAGGAGGAAACTCTACAGATATAACTAATTTTAGACCCATAGCCATACTCTCACCACTCTCCAAAATTCTGGAAAAATGTATACACAATCAAGTTTTAACAATACCTTCTGCAATAAAATATACTCACACCTACCCAACATGGCTTTCGTCCCATGCACAGCACTACAACAGCTCTTCTGTCTTTCCTAAACTCTATATCACTAGCTTGAGACAGTAACAAACTTATTTCCTGTCTCTTTATTGACCTCTCTAAAGCCTTTGATACAGTCTCTCATAAACGTCTTCTCCTTAAACTGGCAAACTTACACTTCTCTCCATCCACCATATCTTGGTTTAACAGCTATCTCTCTGATAGACTCCAATCAGTCAAATGGCTCTCAGCTTTCTCCCCTCTTCTTCCTGTTAAAATGGGTGTTCCACAAGGCTCCATCCTTGGGCCCCTTCTTTTTAACATCTTTACCAGCCTTCTCTACTCTTCCTGTCCTGGATTCTCACTGATACAATACAAAGATGATTCTAAACTTATCACTATTGCTGAATCACCAACTCAACTAAAATCAGACACACAGTCCTCTTTTAACTCTGTAGAAAACTGGCTATCTGAAAACCAACTTATCCTTAATTCAAAGAAAACCAAATTGCTATTCTTTCTCCCTAAAAACCTTAACCACATAAAGTCTTCCTTCTCTATACTGTCACAAAATAATACTCAAATACAGGTGGACACCAGTACAAAACTCTTAGGTGTTACTATTGATGATAGACTAACCTTTGATTTACACGTCAATAATTGTATCCGAAAAACACATCTCAAGCTAGGTCTCCTCTATAGAAACAAAAAAATATCTTAGCAAAACAGCAACACTAACCCTTGCAAATGCCTACCTCTTACCCACTTTACTTTATACCTTCCAAATTCTCACCATCCTTTACACTGGACTACTAAACAAGTTAGAAACAACTTATAACAGGATTGCCAGATTTGCTGCCCAAACATCTTACAAATCCCATCTCTGTCTCTCACTAAAAGAACTAAATTGGCTAGAATTACCTAACCTGCTTCGGTATAATCAGTTTCTGATCATTCATTCCATTCCCTACAAACCCTCTTTTTGTCCAACTATCTCATCTCTAATCTCTTATTACCTACCCACTAGATTACTCCACAGTTCTGAACAAGGCCTACTAAAAATCTACAAACCAAGGACCAAAATGGGTCACCTAGTCTATAGCTTTAAACCTTGCAAGGCCTGGAATAACCTACCACTAGATATAAGATCCCTTGAGCATCTCAATCAATTCAAAGCTGCTAGAAAAAAATACGTTCATGAAAAATGGACTTGCCAATGTAATTATCTCCTGTAAACACTCCCCTATAACCTTCTACTTCTCTTCTCTCTTCCTTTCCTTCAATAAACAAACTTACTACTTTATCTTCTCCTCTTGGTACATCACTGTACAAATATAACTAGTAAAATATTTCAGCAATGTAACTATTGCACTATTATGTATATAATATGTAATTATGAATGTATTTCTATGTATTTCACTTGCCACAGTTTAATGTATGACATTGTAATGCAATAAGGTGTGGTACTGATGAATGTAATGTATGGCACTGTAATGCAGTAATCTGTGGTACTGATGAATGTATTTCTATATGTATTCAATATGTAAAATTTATATTTTCTGTTGGAGCTTTTCTCCTCGGGCCTCCGCTGAAAATGGGCATTTGTAGCCCAATCAGACAAACCCGGTCAACAAATATAAAATAAATAAATAAATGAATGAGTCTCATTTTTGTTTGCTTGTTTTAAACAAAAGTAAATAACTTTAGAAGAAAATATGATAAAAGGGCACTGTCAGTACAAAATTTACTCAGCATGAAAAGATATGTAAAATTAGTTGTTTTTATGTAAATGTTTTACCTTTCTGATGATCAAAAGCACATAAATATTTTTGTTCTATATTTCTAAACAAACTGTACTTTAAAAAAAAACATAATGTCAGGGTTCTGCAAACACAAGATGACCACTATTCAGATGTATACTGTCTGCTTTTCTGCAATCTGGAAATATGAAACATATTTGTCTTAATTTTAAGCAAATAAATTGTTAATAACCTGCACAAAAGCAGATGTCAAGTTTGCATGGATTAAGTTATATTGTCTGCCTAAATATTTTTTTTAATTTATTTAACATTTGTTTCCCTGGAAAGTCTGACTTGGAACGAGTCAATTTTCAGTGGAGACCCAGGGAGGAACACTCCAGACACATGTCGTTGTAACATGGGAGGAAACCAGAGCACCCACAGGAAACCCACACAAATGCAGGGAGGACATGAAGACTCTGCACAGAAGGTGCCCCAGCCAAGAATCAAACCGGAAAACCTCTTGCTGTGAGGTACCACTGCACCACTGTGCCATGCAAATATGGACTTAAATCAGACAAATTCAAGCACTGAATTTTGAAAATGCTGCTGTTCTCCAAATTTGCAGATGAAAAAAATAAGCACAAATATCAACAGTTTTCTTTTAATGCCAAGCCAATTATTTATTTTCTAAACAGCTAATAGGAATTTTGGAATTAAAGTAGGCAGCATAGGTTCATAGGTTCATAGGTTCATAATAGGCTATCTGCCCTAGGGCATTTATAAGCCTAGCCAGAGTATGTTTGGCTTTCGCCACCCATTTTAAATTAATTTTGCTATGCCCTTTTTCGAGGTTAGTATACTGTGCCTCTGTCTAACAGTGACACAGAAGTGATACAAACCTATGATCTCCCATCAACTCATCAAGATTCCTCTTGAAGAGAGTCAATGAGGGACTCTGCCTAACCTGGACTGGGATTTTATTCCATAGTGAACGGAGCCTCTGGGTTATGAATGTGTCCCTCCAGCATGTCCTATTTATTTCAGTGCTGAGGTTCAAGTCTCTCGATGGGATTTGGATTTTTTGTGGTGCAGCATGTCCCTTAATTCCAGATTGGACATGGCCTAATTCCGGATTGGACATGGCCTTATACGTCAGGCACAGGTCACCTCTGAGCAGTCGGTATGCCACTGAGTAGAGCTGGAGTTTCTTTAACCGGGCAGCATATGACATCTGTTTGAGCCCTTTGATCCTCTTGGTGAGGTACTTTTGGGGTCTTTCCAGTTGCTGCAGGTGTTTGGTAAGGTGCATCCCAAAAGGGGCATTGTACTCGATTATGGGCCTGATGAGGGATGAGTAAAGAGGCACGATGACCTCCCCTAATCTAGATGTGAATCCCTTCACGATTAGGTGGGCTATATAAAATGTTTTTCTAACCACTTTGGTTGTCAAATGAGAGATTGCTATCAACTTGGGTCCCCAGATCCCTAATGACTTCTTCTGTAATGGATTACCACCTATGTGGTAATTTGTGGCACTTTGTTTTTGCCAAAGGGATGACTATACACTTTTGGCATTTAGCTTGAGGCCATGGCTCTGGCACCAGTTGTCTGTTTCTATGAGGCCCTTTTGGAGGATGCTTGTGTCGGCTGGAGAGTCGATTATGGCACCCAGTTTGCAGTCATGAACTGCGAACTTGGTCAGCCACAGTCCTTCCGTGTTGGCCTGTACCTCCGAGAAATATATACCAAACAAGAGGTCCCAGGACTGAGCCTTGTGGGACGCCACTTGTAACTGGTTTGGAGTCTGACATGGCTCCAGCAATTCTAACCATGTGGGTTCTGTCCTTGAGCCAGTTTGCAACCCATCTAGTGACATAGGGGTTTATATTTAAGCTGGTGAGCTTATCTATAATGCGCAAGGTCCAGATAGGCTGTGTGGACCACCTTCCCAATGGCCTTGGTGACTGTTTCAAAGAAGTCAACCAGGTTTAAGAGGCAGGATCTGCCCTTAACAAAGCCAAACTGGGTAGGATCCAGTATCTGTAGGTCCCCAATATCTTTATTTATGAGGTCCATAATGATCCTTTCCATAGCTTTGCAGACCAAGCTAGTCAGGCTTACACCACCTTTGTGGAGGGGACCACTGTTGCTGTCGCCACTCTTTGGGTACATATCCTGTAGTAAGGCTGAGATTGAACAGTAGTTTTATGTTTGGGTTTAGCTCTTTTTGGAGTTCATGTAGGGCGCAGCCTGGGACAATTGATGCTGTGTTTTGCTCCCACCTGAGCATCTGAGATGTCGGGGCAGCACTCTGCTGTGAACCTGTCAGCTAGGATGTTGGCAATGTCTGTGGGATCAGTGTATTTTTGTCATTTTGGACTAATTCTGAGCATATCTGTGAATTCCACCCAGGTTCCTAACATAACTAAAGAACGCCTTGTGATTATCTTTAGTGTCCTGTGCAATTTTGCTGGCCTTTGATGATTTTAAGGATAGTTTTTGCTAATACTGATCAGAGATGCCTTTTCTATTGTATAGTTTGTTTATGGATGGGGTCCACCAGGCAGGTCGTCTGCCTTTGGAGGATTGGGTCTTGGTTTTATTTGGGATTGCATGATCCATGCATTCCTGAAGGTGTTCATAGAATGCCTTTATAAAGGATTTCCACCTCGGTTTTGAGGAGTGTGAAATTTGCTTTAGAAGTTTTTCACTGTGGTTTTCTGGATGTGAATATCCAGTGAGATCAGTTTATGGTCTGATCTTACCAGTGAGGGATACACTTCTGGTCTGGAGCATAGAGTCCCCATGTTGGTGATGATCAGGTCCAGTATGTTTTCCCTCTTGTGGGAGTGGTAACAAGTTGTTCCATAGCATTTGAGTTTATGAATTCTAGGAACCTTTGGGCACAATCTATGTTTGGGTAGTTGAAGTCACCCAATATAATGGTGTTCATATTTTCCAGTGTTCTCAGGAAGGCAGTGGGGTTCCTGGGTTTGAGAGGGTGGTCTGTAGCAGGCTATAAACTGGAAGGTAGTTTTACCCACTGTTAGTTGCACATGGATAGTCTCTGATGCTAGTCCTGAACCAGGTTTCTGTTACTGCACAGATATCATGTTCTCCATGCTAGAGAGTTTGAGTCGTGCATCTTAAAGGTTAGAGACTTCTAGTTGAGTAGCATTACTCTTAGTTTCTTATCCCTTGTGATACCTGTGGAGGTGGGTTTGTCTTTTGAGCCTTGCCTAAAAGGCACTATGGGAAATTGATCATCTTGTCTTCATATTGTGGCATCATTCTGCATGGACAATGACTGAGTCATATTTAGTGTGCCTGATAGAGTCACCAATTTACAAGTGTATCAGTGTGTTGTGTTTAGCCTTAAGGGCTGTGACTGTTCAGCACACTGGCTTTGTCTCTGCTGATTAGACAGATCTTTATTTAGAGCGTAGGTCTATGTGAGACTGGAATTGTAGTGAGGTGTGTTCTCCCTTTCTCCTCCTCTGGTTATGCCAGTACTGAGTTGAGAGAGCTTAGCCTCAGTTGGCTATGGTTGCATCTCTCTCTCATGTGTTGGAATTTGTTGGGGAGGAGGAGGGTTTGTGTGTGCCATGAGGCAGTTGTGTATTGCCTCCTCATTCCCCATATTTCACAGCTGGGGGGAGAGGGAGACTGACAACTGACCTTTGGACATGCTATGTAGTGCTTTTAATTTTTAGTGCTTGTAGTACACCATAAGATGTATATAGAGGGCTTGCCCCTGACTAAAGTTAGTTAGATAAAAATCTCAGATTATCTATCCCAATGTTGTACATTTCAGGTGAAATTTTCAAATTTTGGGGACATCCGATACTAGAGTAAATTTTTTAGCTAAGAAATCAAGTATGCTTCATTTACAATGGCAGTTTAATTAAATTTAAATTAAGATTTGTAAAATATGTAACAGAATCTGAACTGTGGAGTTCCATTTATAAGATATCCTAACAGTGACACAGTGACAGGAGAACTATATTTGTATTAGTTCATTTATGTGATGTAGAAAAGGAAATATGTAATGGGGAGCTGAATGTTTAATTTCCTTATAATGAAAAAAAAATCCAAGATGGGAAATGTTTGAATTAGTAGGTCACAACTCAATTAAAATTAGTTCAAAACATAAACTGGCCAAGCTAAAAAAGTCTTTATTTAATTTGTTTATTTATTTTAATCAGGGTGTAATAGTGATCCAAAAGGACCCTTATGTATCAAAGAACAAACCAGTGAATAAACAGCAAGCACAATTTCAAGAGATACAGTATTGCAGGTTGTATGAATAACCATATGGTTTTGTAATATTTGTAATTTATAAAAAAAAAAACATGAGCTTCCTTTGTAAGGTAATGCATTATGTGAATAAGGAGTGACAAGCGATAACAGTGGTAGAGGAGGGTGGAGTAAAAGGGATGGAGTTTGGATATTGGGTAGAGATGAGAGGAAGGAGGTGAAATGGTGAGGGTTGTAAAGGTTAGTGAGGGGTAGATTGGGTGGTAGATGTGGAAGAGTAGGGTTTTACACCCTTAGACAGAACAGTGAAATGAGTAGAGTAGGTGAAAAAAAAGAGCGGGAGAGCTTATATTTAATTAATATCGCCACTGCAAAAACATTAGCATTTGGCTTTCATTTTCAGACAGGTTTTAAGGAATTTTCTGAAGTTTATGTAATTGTCTAAGTCCCTTATGTCAGTGAATAACAATTACTGAACTTTGAAACCTCGAACTGAGAAGCTGTGGCTACTACATTTTTGGTGGCACTGAATATATGAAAGGTATATGCCTGTGTTAAGAGCAGCGGTTACAGTCTGTCTGCCTTATGGGTGCTATTTAGATAGCTGAAGGAATTTTGATTAAGGAGTTTGAACAGAAGTGAGCTAAAGAGGGGTTTAGCTCTCTACTGAATGGCTAGACAGTTGGCTTTTTTGCAGCAGACTACAGTGGTGTTCTTATTTGTGGCCTTGATTTGTAAAGTAACAGATTTTCTTGTCAATCAATTAAAAGTTCTTTTTTTTTTTTTTAGGACTGGCAATGATTGGGAGAGCATATTTTAATTGCAGAAGAAAAATGCCTTAGGTTCATAGGCAGTTACTAGGCTAGCTGCCTTTGTGGACCATTTTAAGCGTAGCCAATTTTCCCTTCAAAGGTGAGAATCAAACCCTGTATATTGTGTTTCTGAAATAAACACCTTAACCTTCATGCCAACTCCCAACCCTGATCAATGTACCTCAAATGTAACTAGAACCTACAGACATCTAATCGTCTAACACAAAAGGTGAGTGCACTGTCTGTTGAGTCAACTTTGAATTGTAAACAGCACCATTGTAATCGACAGGATTCAGACTTGTGTCTGGAAACCCCAATGGATTTTAAGTCCATTCCCTTACTCACTTGGCCACTAATTTTAAGTCCATTCCCTTACTCACTTGGCCACTATTACAACACCCTTTCTCTATGATTTCCTCCCTGCTGGGGACAAAAAATGTGAGGGAATTTCCAAGCCCTAGAAAGGACTTAATTCTTTTTTATTTTGTTTTTTGTATATGGTGTTGGAAATTGAGATGTCTATCAAGACAAACTCCAGATATTTGAAAGAAGTGTTGTTTCAAGTTGGGTATGATTGTTGTCTATATTTCTACATCAGTATGTACTTGTTTTAGCTTATATGGGATAACAAAAAGTGTATACTTAGCTTTTCTTTAGTTAAGGTATGATTGTAACTCGCCCAATTAATGAGGGACAGGAGGTCTTGTCAGAGCAGAGATTTGCTTTTCTTGAAGGAGTCTAATTTGTAGATGTCAATGAAATCAGCATACACAAGAAGTGATAGTATTGGGATGGTGTTAAGCAGTTTATGGATATGGAAAACAGCAAGATTGAGAGAACTGAGGCTTGGAGTACAGCTTTGAAAATCAGTCCCTCGGTTCAGTGAGTGGAACCTAGTTTTACTTTGAAAGTTCAATCTGAAAGGTGATTAATGAACCATTTAGAGGCATTTTCACGGACCTCATGCTTCAGCAGAGCTTTACTGAGGAGAGGGTGGTCAATGGCATTGAAGGACTTGGTTAGATCAATGAAGACTACACCAGTTAGTTGGCTTTATCTGTAGTGATAACTATGTCATCTGTCAGTGTCCAGATAAAAGTCATTGTATTTCTCCTTGAGATGGTTTTAGAGAATAATATTTTCACATTCAGCAATAGATATTACCATCAGAGGCATGGCTTATCTATCGGCACACCTTGTGCCAATAGCTACACCAATGCTGTTATGGCCATATGGGAATGCAAGTTTATAGTGAGTTCGGGATGGTGGAGTCATCAAATAAAATTTTACCGACAGTTTCCGGATGACCTTTTTATGGTTTGGCACCATAGTGGAATTAGATGAATTTATTTGCTACCTTCATTCCACTACAGACTTTTTGTGGCTCACTGCCACTAAGTCCCATACTGAGATACCCTATTTGGATGTTATAGTAAAGAGGTAGCCTGGTAGTAATAGACTTATTACAATCCTGTATAGGAAGGATTGTTACAAACTGAGTTTTGTCCATCTTAGCAGTATGCATCCTAACTATGTGTTTGAAAATGTGGTGAGGGGACAAATGTTAAGGGTCTCTAGGCTACATGTTAAAGACCAGGATTTTGAGGAATTTATCATGACCCTGAAGGATGATTTTGAAGCTAGGGGGTATAAGAGGACTGAGATAGCTAAGGGTATGTGTGGTGCCCACCAGCATAGGAAGGGTGTTGGGAGACCCTATTTTATGACCCCCACCTGGGACCCACATAGACAAGTTAGAAGGGACAATGTTTTAAGAGTCACTATGACTTTTTTTAAATAAAGTCACTGGTGTAATTAAAAAGAATTGGCATATTTTAATCTCTGATTCATCTGTTGAAGCATTAGTGGGCGCACCTCATACATTTTACTATAGGATATAGTGAATTTAAAGAGGTTGTTGTGTTACCCAGATAAGTTGGGTTATGGAGAGCAGGGAGAGAGTACCAAAAAGTGTGGTACTTGTAATTTTTTTCAGTATGTAAGAGAGGATAATGAGTTTGTTTATCCACAGACAGGGAAGAAATATATTTTTTTAAATATTATGGCTAACTGTGACACCATGAATGTTGTTTATTTAGCCAACTGTGAGCAATGCAGCTCATTTTATGTTGGCATAACCAACTGTCAGTTTCGTGAACATATTATGGACCATATGTATTGTATAAATAACCTTAGCTAAAAATGTTCAGATGCAAGGTAATGCACATAGGTTTTATTTTACTGTGTTAGATGTTGTATATGAGAATGCTAGGTTGGGTAACACTGAAAATGAAACAGAAAGATGTGAATCAAGATCAATAGCCAAACTACGTTCTCATATGGGGTTAGGTTTAAATTAATTTGTACATTTGAAACCTGTTTTAATAGCCAGAAGGAAAAGGAAAAAGTATTGTCTATTTCCTTTTTGCTGAGTTCAGTTTTTTAGTGAGTTCAGCTTTAACTATTTAATTGTTTTATTAGTTTTAGCTTTTGATTGGTATGTGTATTATGACAGTGTTATATAAATGTTTAGTCAATATGTTGTTTCACTAGGATCTGGAGAAGCTATGATTCCATAGTGAAAGCACTTACCAGTTTGTATATGCATTAAACCTTGATTTATTTTACCTGCTGCCTGCTGTTTGCTGCCTACTTTACCTGTGGATATTTTGAACTGTGACTGCTGTGTTTCCACACTGGTGCTTTTGTCTGCCCTTGAGCCCAGAACTGTTTAATCTCATTATAAACCTTGCCTTGGTGGTTTTGTATGGAAGCAGTCTTATGCCTCCTGATACTTTTATTTAGTATTTATTTATTTCACATTTGTTTCCAGGTTGGTCCAGCTGAGCACAGGTCCATTTTCATTGGAGACTTGAGGAGAAAAGCTCTAGCAAAATGTACAGATTATTCAATTATAGAAAAAAATTTCACAAAAATGCTCACAAAAATTGAGTAATAAAAACAGTTATACAATGATCACAAAGTTAAGTAATAGAAAAACAGAGAAAGTAGCAAGTAAAATAAGACATTTAGTAAAGCTGGTACACTATTTACAGTATATACATAGAGGAGGTAAAAAGAAAAAAATGCACCAAGATAACACACAGCAAAACATTTAATCACAGCAAAGTACAAAGTGGTAAGTGCTTTCACAACCGAAGTTGCTTCATCAGACACCACAGTAAAACATGCACAGGTTTAAATAGAGATTCTAAAATGCCAATTAATCAATAAAAATCACACAATTAATGTCCATTAACACTATACCACCTCCTTTATCTGCCTGCTTAATAACTAGTGAATGTAAAGTATTCTATTTAACTTTTTCCTGCCTAGTATTTTTCCATGTTTTATAATGATTTTCTAAGTTTTTTAAGTGCTTTCTCATGTATAGTATTTGATTCCTTTTTGTACAATGTTTTTAAGCAATGTTTTTAAGGAATGCTTTCTTTAGTTTGAGCATGAGGCTTAATTGTTTTTCACTGCTACTTAATCATTGTGTGATTTTATTGATTAATTGGCATTTTGGAATCTCTATTTAAACATGTGCATTTTTTGCTGTGGTGTCTGCTGAAGCAACTTCGGTTGTGAAAGCGCTTACCACTTTGTACTTTGCTGTGATTAAACGTTTTGCTGTGTGTTATCTTAGTGCATTTTTTACTTTTTACCATTCATTTGGATTTATTTCTGCACCAAGGTTTTACCCAACACAGTTTCTTTGGTTTTCTATATACATAGAGGACTTGTAACAGATAAAATAGTGTCATATGCTTAAGGCATAAACTATAAGAGAACGATTCTAGGGAGTGAAGAGAGTGGTAGATTCAATTAAGTTGGGTCCTGACAGGGGCATATCCATGACTTACAGAGAGAACTTCTTAGTTCTTTTTTGAAGCTGTTAGTGTTTGGGATGTTACATACGGTGAAAGGGATATTGTTCCAGAAATGAGACACAGAGGATTTATATAACATTTTGTCAATTGTTTTGTTGGATTTGTATGTTTGTAGAAGGAATTTGTCAGTACTTCATAAAGGGTGTGAAGGGGTGTAGAAAGTAACTATATTAGATAGGGATGAATGGCAGTGGTTTTGTTTCTAAGGTTAACAAATGTCTCCCTGGCTTCAGGTGCTTTGTATTTCCCCTTGATTTCTAGACCTTATCCCTTAGTTTAATACAGAATTAAGTTCTTTGGACAGTTAGTTGTTTTGTTTGACCATGAGATAAGACAGAAGCATTCATTTTGAAGTTTTTAGAATATTATAGTTAGGGCAGTAGCTGCGGTGTTTGGGTCTTGCATGGACTTAATTGCTGACTCGTCATGATGTGCCAAGGTTGTTTCAAGTTTGATGTAGTTATCCTTTTTTGGGGTCTGGAGTTAATTAGTTTACATGGGAGTGGCAAGGTCTTTGACTGTGAAGAAAACAGGAAAATGGCCACTGTTGAGGCTGCCAACTAAAGTGTGCTAGCCTGTGTAACTGATATATTACTGTCTCTGCATTTTCTGTGTGTTTCTATCTAAAAACAAAAAAAAAAAAAAATAATCCTTGTTTTCCCGCCTCTCCTCGACTAGTCTAGACCAGTTTACAGGCATTGCTGTATTCTGGGCTGTGGTGTAGTTCCTGTGTTGTCCATTACCTTACTTGGATAGAAGGAAGTTTCTTTGCTCACCAGTGGGAGTGGGGAGCCTTGAGCAGCCTACCTGTCCCTGTAGGAAGTGACCTCAGCACAAGAGCTGTAGTAATTGGTTGTTTTGGACCATTTCTAGCTCTTTTGAAGTTCCCTGTTTAAAATCCACCTCTGGGCATTTTTTTTCTGGCTATACTACTCAGACAAGCTCCTCGTGGTCCTGCAGAGTGGTCCTAGCTACAGAGAACTCAGAAAAGTGACTACTTTCTGGATTTAAGTATCTTTGCTGTTTTTTTACTTGGAATAGCTTCTCTAGCTTACCCTAAACAAGCTTAAACTGTATTTTAGCTGTTTGCTGCATTATTTTAATATCTGCACTT
>NC_056743.1:1579993519-1580036019 GCF_019279795.1 Protopterus annectens
TTTCCCATTTCATTTCCACTCCTTCCCCTTTTTTTCCTTTCTCATAACTCAGCCTAGTAACACCCTTCATTTAATTTCCACTCCCTCTCCCATTTTTCCTTTCTCATAACTCACACCTAGTGATTCCCTTCATTTCATTTCCACTCCCGCTTGCTTTTTTTCCTTTCTCATAACTCAGCATAGTGACTCCCTTCATTTCATTTCCACTCCCTCTCACTTTTTCCTTCCTCATAACTCACCCTAGTGACTCCCTTCATTTCATTTCCACTCCCTCCCATTTTTCCTTTCTCATAATTCAGCCTAGTGACTCCCTTTGTTTCATTTCCAATTGCTCTCGCTTTTTCCTTTCTCATAACTCACCCTAGTGACTCCCTTCATTTAATTTCCACTCCCTCTCCCTTTTTTCCTTTCTCATAACTCACCCTAGTGAATCCCTTAGTTTAATTTCCACTCCCTCTCCATTTTTTCTTTTCTAATAACTAACCCTAGTGACTCACTTCATTTCATTTCCACTCCATCACCCTTTGTTCCTTTCTCATATCTCAGCCTAGTGACTTCCTTCATTTCATTTCCACTCCCTCTACCTTTTTTCCTTTCTCATAACTCACCCTAGTGAATCCCTTCATTTCATTTCCACTCCATCTCCCTTTTCTCCTTTCTCATAACTCACCCTAGTGACTCCCTTCATCTCATTTCCACTCCCTCTCCCTTTTTTCCTTTCTCATAACTCAGCCTAGTGACTCCCTTCATTTCATTTCCACTCCATCTCCCTTTTCTCCTTTCTCATAACTCACCCTAGTGACTCCCTTCATTTCATTTCCACTCTCTCTCCCTTTTTTCCTTTCTCATAACTCAGCCTATTGACTCCCTTCATTCTGTTTCCATGCCCTCTCCCTTTGCTCCTTTCTCATTACTCACCCTAGTGACTCCCTTCATTTCATTTCCACTCCCTCTACCTTTTTTCCAGTCTCATAACTCACCCTACTGACTCCCTTCATTTCATTTCCACTCCCTCTACCTTTTTTCCTTTCTCATAACTCAGCCTAGTTACTTCCTTCTTTTCATTTCCACTCCCTCTCCCTTTTTTCTTTCTCATAACTTGCCCTAGTGACTCCCTTCATTTCATTTCCACTCCCTCTCCCTTTTTTCTTCCTTTCTCATAACTCACCCTAGTGACTCCCTTCATTTTATTTCCATTCACTCTCCCTTTTTTCCTTTCTCATAACTCAGCCTAGTGACTCCCTTCATTTCATTTCCACTCCCTCTCCCTTTTTGCTTTTCTCATAACTCACCGTAGTGACCAGCTTCTTTTCATTTCCACTCCTTCCCCTTTTTCTCCTTTCTCATAAGTCAGCCTAGTGGCTCCCTTCATTTAATTTTCACTCCCTCTCCCATTTTTCCTTTCTCATAACTCACACCTAGTGACTCCCTTCATTTCATTTTAACTCGCTCTCACTTTTATTCCTTTCTCATAACTCAGCCTAGTGACTCCCTTCATTTCATTTCCACTCCCTCTCCCATTTTTCCTTTCTCATAACTCACCCTAGTGACTCCCTTCATTTCATTTCAACTCCCTCTCGCTTTTTTTCCTTTCTCATAACTAACACCTAGTGACTCCCTTCATTTCATTTCAACTCCCTCTCGCTTTTTCCTTTCTCATAACTCACCCTAGTGACTCCCTTCTTTTAAATTCCACTCCCTCTCCCTTTTTTCCTTTCTCATAATTCAGCATAGTGACTCCCTTCATTTCATTTCCACTCCCTCTCCTGTTTTTTCTTTCTCATAACTCACCCTAGTGAATCCCTTCATTTCATTTCCACTCCCTTTTCTTTTTTTTTCTTTCTCATAACTCACCCTAGTGACTCCCTTCATTTCATTTCCACTTGTTCTCCCTTTTTTCCTTTCTCATAATTCAGCATAGCGACTCCCTTCATTTCATTTCCACTCCCTCTCCCTTTTTTCCTTTCTCATAACTCACCCTAGTGACTCCCTTCATTTAATTTCTACTCCATCTCCCTTTTTCCTTTCGCATAACTCACCCTAGTGACTCCCTTCATTTCATTTCCACTCCCTCTCCCTTTTTCCTTTCTCATAACTCACCCTAGTGACTCCCTTCATTTCATTTCCACTCCCTCTCCCTTTTTCCTTTCTCATAACTCACCCTAGTGACTCCCTTCATTTCGTTTCCACTCCCTCTTCCTTTTTCAAATTCTCATAACTCACCCTCGTGACTCCCTAATTTTCATTTCCACTCCCTCTCCCTTTTTTCCTTTCTCATAACTCAGCCTAGTGACTCGCTTAATTTCATTTCCACTCCCTCTCTTTTTCCTCCTTTCTCATAACTCACCCTAGTTTCTCCCTTCATTTCATTTCCACTCCCTCTCATTTTTTTCTTTCTCATAACTCAACCGTAGTGACTCCCTTCATTTCATTTCCACTCTTTCTTCCTTTTTTCCTTTCTCATAACTCACCCTAGTGACTCCCTTCATTTCATTTCCACTCCCTCTCATTTTTTTCCTTTCTCATATCTCCCACGTAGTGACTCCCTTCATTTCATTCCCACTCCCTCTCCCTTTTTTCCTTTCTCATAACTCACCCTAGTGACTCCCTTCATTTCATTTCCACTCCCTCTCCCTTTTTCCTTTCTTATAACTCACCCTAGTGATTCCCTTAATTTTGTTTCCACTCCCTCTCCCTTTTTTCATTGCTCATAACTCATGCTAGTGACTCCCTACATTTAATTTCCACTCCCTCTCCCTTTTTTCCTTTCTCATAGCTCACCCTAGTGACTCCCTTCATTTAATTTCCACTCTTTCTACCTTTTTTCCTTTCTCATAACTCACCCTAGTGACTCCCTTCATTTCATTTCCACTCCCTCTCATTTTTCTCCTTTCTCATAACTCACCCTAGTGACTCCCTTCATTTCATTTCCACTCTTTCTACCTTTTTTCCTTTCTCATAACTCACCCTAGGGACTCCCTTCATTTCATTTCCACTCCCTCTCATTTTTTTCCTTTCTCATATCTCCCCCGTAGTGACTCCCTTCATTTCATTCCCACTCCCTCTCCCTTTTTTCCTTTCTCATAACTCACCCTAGTGACTCCCTTCATTGCATTTCCACTCCCTCTCCCTTTTATCCTTTCTCATAACTCACCCTAGTGACTCCCTTCATTTTATTTCCACTCCTTCTCCCTTTTTCCTTTCTTATAACTCACCCTAGTAATTCCCTTATTTTTGTTTCCACTCCCTCTCCCTTTTTCCTTTCTCATAACTCACCCTAGTGACTCTCTTCATTTCATTTCCACTCCCTCTCCCTTTTTTCCTTTCTCATAACTCACCCTAGTGACTCCCTTCATTTCATTTCCACTCCCTCTCCCTTTTTCCTTTCTTATAACTCACCCTAGTGATTCCCTTAATTTTGTTTCCTCTCCCTCTCCCTTTTTTCATTACTCATAACTCATGCTAGTGACTCCCTACATTTAATTTCCACTCCCTCTCCCTTTTTTCCTTTCTCATAACTCACCCTAGTTACTCCCTTCATTTCATTTCCACTCCCTCTCCCTTTTTCCTTTCTTATAACTCACCTTAGTGATTCCCTTAATTTTGTTTCCTCTCCCTCTCCCTTTTTTCATTACTCATAACTCATGCTAGTGACTCCCTACATTTAATTTCCACTCCCTCTCCCTTTTTTCCTTTCTCATAACTCACCCTAGTGACTCTCTTCATTTCATTTCCACTCCCTCTCCCTTTTTTCCTTTCTTATAACTCAGCCTAGTGACTCCATTCATTTCATTTCCACTCCCTCTCCCTTTTTTCCTTTTTCATAACTCAGCCTAGTGACTCCCTTCATTTCATTTCCACTCCATCTCCCTTTTCTCCTTTCTCATAACTCACCCTAGTGACTCCCTTCATTTCATTTACACTCTCTCTCCCTTTTTTCCTTTCTCATAACTCACTCTAGTGACTCCCTTCATTTGATTTCCACTCCATCTCCCTTTTTTTCCTTTGTCATAACTCACACTGGTGACTCCCTTCATTTCATTCCCACTCCCTCTCATTTTTTTCCTTTCTCATATCTCCCCCGTAGTGACTCCCTTCATTTCATTCCCACTCCCTCTCCCTTTTTCCTTTCTCATAACTCACCCTAGTGACTCCCTTCATTTCATTTCCACTCCCTCTCCCTTTTTTTCCTTTCTCATAACTCACCCTAGTGACTCCCTTCATTTTATTTCCACTCATTTTCCCTTTTTCCTTTCTTATAACTCACCCTAGTAATTCCCTTATTTTTGTTTCCACTCCCTCTCCCTTTTTCCTTTCTCATAACTCACTCTAGTAACTCTCTTCATTTCATTACCACTCCGTCCCCATTTTTTCCTTTCTCATAACTCATCCTAGTGACTCCCTTCATTTTATTTCCACTCCCTCTCCCTTTTTCCTTTCTTATAACTCACCCTAGTGATTCCCTTAATTTTGTTTCCTCTCCCTCTCCCTTTTTTCATTACTCATAACTCATGCTAGTGACTCCCTACATTTAATTTCCACTCCCTCTCCCTTTTTTCCTTTCTCATAGCTCACCCTAGTGACTCCCTTCATTTAATTTCCACTCTCTCTCCCTTTTTCCTTTTCTCATAACTCAGCCTAGTGGTTCACTTCATTTAATTTCCACTCCCTCTCCCTTTTTTCCTTTCTCATAGCTCACCCTAGTGACTCCCTTCATTTAATTTCCACTCTCTCTCCCTTTTTCCTTTTCTCATAACTCAGCCTAGTGGTTCACTTCATTTTTTTTCCACTCCTTCTCCCTTTTTCCTTTTCTCATAACTCAGCCTAGTGACTTCCTTCATTTCATTTCCACACCCTCTCCCTTTTTCCTTTCTCATAACTCAGCCTAGTGACTTCCTTCATTTCATTTCCACTCCATCTCCCTTTTTTCCTTTCTCATAACTCAGCCTAGTGACTCCATTCGTTTCATTTCCACTCCCTCTACCTTTCCTTTTTCATAACTCAGCCTATTCACCTTGACTATTCTACTCTCCTTTAATTCTTCCTACCCTCACCTCATGAAACTGTGAGTGCATTTATACTTGCACTCCAAATTATACTTATGTACTCCAAAATACCTATGTTTTAATTTCATTCAATGCTTTGTTACACCTTGCTCATATGTTATTATCTTGTCTTCTATATTACTCTGTTGCTCAAATGTTATTTTTCAGTTTTCTATAGTACTGTGTTGCTCAAATGTTATTATTCTGTCTTGTATATTACTGCGTTGCTCAAATGTTATTATTCTGTCTTCTATATTGCTGTGTTTCATTAGTTTTTGAAAACTGTATTGTACTTGTTAACTTTGTTGATATTAGCTTTGTAATAATTTTATATGGAGCTTTTCTCCACCGGCCCCCATTGAAAACAGGCTCATTTTGGCCCAATGGACTTTCCCGGTTAACAAACTGCAAATAAATAAACATGACTTTGGCAGAATTGTTTTCAGCAGGAACAAATGATGTCCGCAGAGTGGTTGCAGTAGGCAGGAATCTGGAGATGGAGATATGACATGGTCTTAGTGGGCTAAATCACGTGTTGGAAGACAATCCCCCGGATTCACGAATCCTCCGTGTAAGACTTAATAAGTCTCACTTGGAGGCTACAGTTGAATGGTATGACATCAGCGTGCCATGAATATGCATGAGGGCACGCTGAACCATAAATCTTACATGGACTGTGTAAGAAAGTAGGAGGTGTGTCCGACTGCCGAACAGTCTAAATGTCCATGCCCCTGCAAGTGTTTAAAATAAAAGCAAATAAACAAGAGTGAGTCCGCTCAAAGGTCCCTGCACCCAACACCTCACTGTCTGATATTGTAAACCCCTATCACAGTTCTAAAATGCATAACATTAATTTTTTTTAAATTCCCAAAATAGCTGCCCTTATTTGCGCGTGTGTGCGTGGGTGTGCCGATTGCTTAGCTACAGTTAGCAATTCTGACATGGAAGAGCATAAGAAAGAATGTTCATGCAAATCACATCAAATAGCAATAGTGTAATGGTAAAGCATTCGCACAAAGAAGAGGCATTCACGGTTCGAGTCTCACCCCTCCCTTTCGTATTTTTTTTTAGAGCAGTATATGGAATAATACCTAACAAATATGTTTAAACATAACTAAAAAGCAGTGAAATGGCCAATGTATCAGTGAACAAAATAAATATTTTAAAGGGTCTCAATATAAATATAAAATTGCCTGCAGTTAAGCAGTGCTTCACCCAGCACAATAGAGTTGCCCATAGTTCAATAGCACTTTACCCAGCGCAATAGAGTTGCCCATAGTTTAATAGTGCTTTACCCAGCACACTGTGTTTGTGCGGACGTGCGCCCCGCACCAACCAGAGCACCGTAGGGCATCGAGGAGCAATGTAGAGCAAATTTGCTTAAATGCAGCCACATCCCCTAGCCTGTCTGGACAGTATGAAAATAAAATGAATGACATGGTTCGAACCCAGGACTCTGTGCATCAGAAGCAAAGTACAGAACCACTAAGCCATGACAACATAGGGGAGCCAGGCACTGTTAACATTCATATACTTACTAATGGTAGTTTAACCATTACTAAGCAGGTCTGCAGTCAGCCGAGAATTTTACAAAACGGCCAATCACAAAAAAAGTGCGGGAAATGCGGCATATTTAAGCCCCACAGGCGGGAATACACGCCATAACTGATTGTAGCTCACATCTGCAGTTAGAATGTCTGGTGTTGGAGAGGGAACATGCTTCCGAGTGCAACAATGGGGCATCAAGGAGTCGAAATACATGGTTTGGCTCCTTGTCCACCGTCATGAGTCAAGACTCCTGGTGGGCCAGTTCCAAGGGACGGAGTACAAGGCAGAGGCTTGGAACCGGTTAGCTCTTGACCTCACCAGTGCCACAGGCATTCCTCGGACTGGTGAGCAGGTCCGTCACCACCATGCAGACCTGAAGAGACGAAAGCAGGACCAACTGAACCAATGGATACAGGAGGCCCATGGGATGTGGGATGCCCCACAACTGAGTATGTAGCCATGGAATGCAGTATGTAAGAATTGATAATGGAGTAAGCATAATGGATAGGTATGTCTCAATATTCCTTCATTTACTTTACAGCTGCAGGTGACCGTGTTGCGAATCAGCAAGCCTATGCTGATAGGCTGCTAAGGCCGTGCCACCAGGCAGGTTAGTGATTATTCTGCATGTATTGTTATATAAAATATGGGAGAGAGCATGAAAGAAAATGTTGTAGTCCAATAATACAGCAATAAAATTGCCTGAATAAGTCCTCTGCATGTACTGTCAGATAAAAACGTCAGAGAGGCAGAAAAAGAATGTAGTAACCCATTAAGAAAGGTAACATATGTCTGGAATAATATCTCTGCAGGCACTATCATATAAAATAAGTGAGTGAGCCAGGAAAAAGAGTGTTCTAACCTATTAATAAAGGTATAATATGACTTGAACATGTCTGCCATATACACCGTTAAAACAAATAAAGGAGTGAGCCTGTGGAAAAGTGTGTAATGTCATTAATAAAGGTCTAAAACCCAGAGTGTGTCTGTGTCACAGAGTTTGAAATGTTGTTGTACCCTTGCATTATACAAACAGTACTGTTTGAAAAGGTGCTGGCAACCCAGAGTTGTGCAGTTCCATATAAAGTGGGTGATGGAAGTGCTAGTAGCTGTGAAACATATATACAGTCCACAACAGTCAGTTACTCGCTGGCATGAATAAGTAAATCTGGGACATGGGTAGCATGTTATTTTTCCCCAGAAATGTGAGTGTGTGTCAAGAAATGCAGGGTTCTGTACAAATCGAAGTGAAAATGTCATGTGAAAACATCCCAGATATGTAGATAAAGAAATATAAATGCAATCCAGAAATATGTAGCAGTAACATCTGCATCCTGGACAGTTAGTATGTCAGATATAGGTCAAGCATATATTGAACTAGCCAAACCCATTGCACAACCTAATGTATGGTGGCAAGTGTAATAATACATGTAGGGGATATACACTTGCAGTCACTAGGAATGTAGTGTAGACGAAAAGGTAATTATAAGATGTTAAGTGAGGTTTTTTCTACACCCTACTGTATGTGCATAAACCATGCAATTCCACACCTCAATGGGTATGTGTAATCTTAAATATTTGTTGGGACATATGTCCTATTGTTCTATAAATATTTGCATTCACGTTGATGCATGTGCCCTGTTTAAACACCACAATCATGGTGGCCTGCATCCCTGCATGCTGTTGGAATATCCACTGTGGTTCAATATATGCATGTGTTATGCTTGCTGTTCAACAGTTGTAACCTTGGTGTGTTGGGTTAATGGGAATATTACTGCATGCTGTTACAACTAATCTGGAATGCTGTTTTGCTTATGTTGTAATTAAACACACCTAATCACAGAACGTATGGGAAGGCCAGTCTCAACGGATCCACCTGTCCCTCCTCAGCTGGTGAGTGCACCTGGCACCAGCAGGTCCGGTGCCCAGCCCGGGCTCCCCTCCTCCGCTGGTCCTGTGCCACCTTCAGGTGGAAGCACTGCATGGGATGGGGCTTGTCCCCCCCCGTGCAAGCGTGGGTGGAGAAGGGCCACCTGTCACTCTTCGAAGGGTCCGGGTTGTGGTGTGTAGGGAGATCCAGCGTTCAGTCGCTGATCCCCTATGCCAGCTTGAGGCGAGAGTGGCGCATCTCATGGGTGAGCCTGCCCGTCCTACTCAGTCCCCAGCACAGCCACCCTCGGGGCTGTGAAGGTTCAGTGGTGACTGCCCATGGGTGGGGATCTCAGTTCCACTGTTACCATCTGTGGGCTCATGGGCTTGCGATTTCCAAACATCCGACCCTGTCAATTGTGTTCACCCACCCCATGTGTCATACACCGCCCCTGTATGCATCTTGTCTGTCTTGTCTGTTTACCTTCCCAACCTACCTCCCCGGACATACCTACTTCCTCTACCTCACTTCCAACTCTCACCTGAAAAAAAAAAAAAAAAAAAGGGCAATCTGTACCCACAAAAAAATTATGTCCCATACATAGCTGCCCATTTCACACATGTCCATTGGACATGTAAGCTGATAATTAGAATTGGCAGTACAACATACTTTGTTGTCCTCACCCCTCTCCCAGGGGTGGAAGGTTTCAAATTTCACTCCAAATTCATTGCATATGCACAGCTGCTGCTGTTAAAGAAATGGGCAGCTATGGACCGTCCCTACACCCATCCTGCACATCCCGAGCTTGTTTCCTACTGTCTGTCCCTCTTTGTGCCACCTTTTTCACCACTTTCCTATCTCCCCATTTTCTTTTCTTTAAAAGAAATTAGCGTGGGGGTTAGCGGGAGTAAGCACTTTTAAGCGGTAGTAAGTGGGTTTAAGTGAGTGTGTGCATGTGTGCGCTTAGCTAAGCATCACTAAGCATCACGCAAACCCACTTACAACTGCTTAAAAGTGCCTTAGTCACTCTATGGCAGGGCCCTTGTTCTGCTGAACAGCAAAAGAAAAAGCCTCTGCCAGTCTCGAACCCCAGACCATTGACACAATAGACTGCATGAATTACCGCTAAGCCACAGCAGATATACAAATAACTTGCTTCTCACATAAATATATCATGCATTACAATGAATTTAAATGGAAAATAGGAATGGTATAACACAAATCCTGTTCTGTGGGTCTTTACCAGCAGTTGTTGTGGAATTGCATGACATGACTGTGAAAGGAGAACCAGCCATACTAGCAGGGAATAATGTTACAGTAGCACCTTACAAACACCACACAGTATCAGACCAGGATAAATACTGGCAAAGGTGAATAGGGCAGAGGCCAGACTCCCCAACTGTAACTGATTTACAGGGATGTCCCTGATTTGTAAACCAATGTGAGCTGTGCCCCACTGAATCACTCCAAAAAGTACTAACTGTAGGCAGACAAGTGTGGAATCACACGTAGTTCATAATGTCAATAGGTGAGAGTATACACTGCATGCACTTTAGAAAAGGTGTACTTATACATATGCTCTGATTCCCAAGAAAGTCTCAACTGCAATATGTCAGTAATATATTGCAGGTGTATCTCACTTATATGTACCTTTCACTGAGGCCATTCAAATGTATACCTGAGAGTAATTTAGGCCTGACAGAGGCAGGAACACACAGGCATATCAGCATTAATGCTGTTATACACTCTGCAAATAGCTTTGGAAGGAGTTCCACAAGCATGCCCTTATATAGGAGTACAACACAGAAATATCACAGGATGTAGCCATGTACTGCTAGTAAACAGCTGTGACAATGCCAATGTGCCACTGCTGAAAAGACTGGTGTGGTGCACAGACAAAGTATACTAGGCTAACCTCTAGCTACCATCTGGATATGTCCACAGGTGTGAGCTACACAGACAGACTACTTGCTTTGATAGACTAACAGGTACACAGCAACCCTGTATGTTCAGCAAGATAAACCTCACATGATAATAACAAATGCTCTTTGCAGTTCTGCACCCCTACCCAAAGGAACAACACACCTGTGTATTCAGGCAAAAACCAGGGTGTAGGTAGGCATACTCAGTACTGAAATATGTCCAGTTGCATTGAGCAGCCTGTGCTAATGTTAACAAAAACAAACCACAAACTGTGCAAAAGTGAGTAACATAATAAGTACAGTATAGCAGTTCACAAACACTGCATAATCTACAGGAATACAGTGCAATAACCACATTTGTATGGCAGTTAATTGTGTAAGTGAGAAAAAAGTACATACTCCCATGTATCCTGTGTTAGCATTTGGAGGAGTGCGCACATGTCTACACTGAGATGTGTGTACTGGAAGCAGCAACATTCAGGTTTGAGTACAACATGCATATAACTGGCTACAACCCTAGCATCAGATAAGAGACATATACCAACCTTCAGACTGACACAACGGTGTCCAGAGCAAACAATCATGGGCCCCACCTTGGAAAGTTGAAAGAGCTCCACCTACCTAACCTAGCATTTTATAGCAGTGGGCTACAATCACAGTGAGTAATGCAATCACCAAACAGCAGGCTGCATGCAATTACTGAACGGTGGGCAGCAATTGGTGTAGAGGCTGTCACATGCACAAGTGCAGATACCTAGAAAAGCAGGCTGTACCTGCAGTCCACACATGCAATTATATCATTGCAAGTGCTGTGAGATAGAGAGTGAGAGAGAGAGAGAGAGAGAGACATGGACACAGACACAGACTGAGACAGAGACAGAACAGAGTGAGAAACTGAGACAGAAAGTTAAATAGAGGGCGAAAACCCAAAACAAACCACCAATAAAAAAAAACTACAGAACTGTAACACACAGAGCAGGGAAATACAAAGGTAAGGTATGTAACTCACATGTATGTGTTGACATGTAGTAGATGTTCCTGAAGAGTACTCTACACACTGCAAATCATCCATGTGTGGCAGCAGTATGTATCTATCTGTATTTGCACATGTGCATAGGGCAAGGGACATACTGCAACTGTTAGTGAAGGGTGGACAGATATCTCTCAGTGAAGGTTGATATGTGCATATATCCATGTTGGTTGTAGTGTGTGGCCTAGAAAACAGCATGCAGTGCTCAGGAGCGGCCTTAGGTCAACTGGTGCCCTAGGCAAAAGGGCTCTACGGTGCCCCCTACCACCCTTCCTGGTGCCCCCATCCTTGTCTTACTACACCACATAAATAGTGGAAAAGCACCCCTGCTAGAACGGCGCCCTAGGCGGCCGCCCAGTTGGCCTATGCCTAAGGCCAGCTATGGTAGTGTTGATATATGTCATGTGGTGGTTAAATGCTGTGGGACAGATTTGTCAGATCTGCTGTGTTACAGCCAGTGAGGCCTGCTAATGCTACAAGGGCTGAGGACACCCACATGCATTCTGCACAGCACTGTGCAATTTAATCACATACCTGTACATCCCACAACTGTTGCATAAGTGATATCCCCACCATGAAAGGTGGACTGTACATGTGCCTATATGTACATCCGTGTGTACAGAAATGGATGTGTACATGTATGTGTTTAGATATGCATATATATATATATATATATATATATATATATATATATATATATATATATATATATATATATATATATATATATATATATATATATATATATATATATATATATATATATATATATATATATATATATATTTATATGTATATATATATATATATATATATATATATATATATATATATATATATATATATATATATATATATATATATACACATATAGAGTGAGAGAGAGAGACAGAGAGATACAGGGTCATATGTACCGCAACAGGTGTGTGGTGACCAAGGCATGGACTGTAGACAAGTGTTGATACTGCAGTGCCATTCCACCTTCCCAAAACAGTGTACCCATTAACTACCACATAGGTAGAGATCTACCTGACAGTGAAGGTATGATAAGGGAACATGGGACACAGGTGGGCAGTAGCCTCCGCTTTGATGAAGACAGTGCCACACTACACCTGTAATCTGTCTGTGTGGTATGTGTCATGACAACAGGTGTGTCATCTATGGAAGTATAGGGTAGAGTTCCCCTCTACTCATCACAATGCCCTGTGTGGTATGTACTTCGCATGACAACTACACCAGGTGAACAGGCCACAGACATACCTCCCAAAGGGTAACACTGGCCGCAAACAGATGCCCTATGCAGACTGACTCACTAAACCACAACTACACTGTATTGCATACTGGCCACACAGAGGTGACCTCTGCCGGACATACAGAGGTATGTCACACCCACAGCTGGGTGACAATCACCATCGCAACATATCACAATCCCTCCGGGATACACGCTCTAGGGCCCTGAACCTTGTCAGCTCACTAAACAGCACATGCTGGAGGGATAGGTTCCCATCTCAGAGATATGCCATACACCAGAATAGACCACATAGCAATAGCAAACAAGGCTCCTTCTTAGCAGTTGTTATAAATACCCCTGATGATTGTGTGGGAGATTGTTAATACACCCCATGAAACACCTCTGTGGTGCTGGTTGGCAGGGGCAAGTGAAATCAAAGTACATGTGTGTCAAAGGCCAGGGTAGCATATGGCTAGGCTACCATAGGCCCTAGGGCCAATAGCATCCTACCTACCTATGACACTATGCACTCACACATGTACTTAATGCAATAGCTGCTATGTGAGGTTGAATAAGTGTAACGCTGAATGTGTGTAAGGTCTGTAAAGGTGTGATAGCTTAGTGTGATGCTGTATCTGACATGGTAGTGCCTATCCTAGCTGTGAGGACAGCAACTGATGTGTAATGTACTGTTAGGCAGACATAGTAGTACGGCATATGATGTGACGTAGTTCTCTGTTGATGAATGTGGTGTCTCATTGTAGGCTAAAGCAATACATGTATGCTTAGTGAGTGGTACTGCTGGTGACTCCATCACCAATATGAGCTGTTGTACTACCTGAAGCTGTAGGCCTAAACAGCACAGTATGGTGTGTGTTCACATTGCTTGGAAACACTGTCATGTGTGTTTCATGTAGTCTGCACAGAGGACAGAATGCAGGCATAAGGGTGTGTAAGTAGTGGCACACAGTACCGTATGGTACACAGGTAATGCTCATCTGTGTTGGCATACAGTGGTGCGTTGTATGTTTGACTGATGTGTGTGTAATTATGCCTGTACAATGGCTGCAATCATATGTGTGTTACAGGGTAAACGTCTGTATCCAGCAACATATATACTCTGTTACAGCAGTATGCCACCTATAGTAACAACTGTACACATTTGTTAGGCAGGGCTATGGCATCAATGACTAGGGTGGTTGATTGGTACTATTGTACCTGTACTTTACATCCATTGCAATGGATGACATCTCTATTCGTGCATTGGTGTGATATACACCCCTATCTTGAGGTTGTGCAATGTGTCACAAACAGTGTGTCGGGTACTGTTGTATAGTGGTGTGATATATAGAGTGTGCCAGGCAGTGTTAGTTAGTTGTGGCCTGAGAACCAATAAGTGGTATTGAACGTGTGTAACCTCTGACAGACAATAGGATAGTATCTATGTCAGTAAAGTGATATCTGTGGGTAAAGGTATAAAGTGTGCCACAGGACACTCACACATATTGTTCATATCTTTTTCAGCCAGATGGCCCACCAACGCAACCCAGCTTACACAGTGGATGAAGAAGAGGTGATACTGCAAAGCCTATTGCAGCAGTACACAATGCTGTTCTCCAGAAGCAGCCAGCACCAGCAGGAGCGGACTGCACTGTGGCAGGAACTTGTTCGTCGGGTAAATGACATAGGCATGCATAACCGGACATATGAGCAGGTACACCATCACTGCAGTGATTTAATTAAACAAGTCCGGTGGCGTGTGTCTGATATCCAAAGACAGCAGCTTGCCACAGGTGGTGGGGTGGCCATTCATCCCTCCCTCACCAGAGTGGAGGAGCTACTCCTAAGCATGGTGGCTCCTGGACAATAGCTACATCAACCTCTGACATGTGTTGTAATGGAGGCCAGAGCCACCCAGCACATCCACCTGGAGCAAGCAGGTAACATGCCCTATCTGTAGACTACAGTTAACTGTATTGTTAGATTATGTCTACATGAGATGTGTACTGTGTGTTTAGCAGTTCCGCTGCCTAGTGTTGTGCAATACAGATAGCTTGAATAATATCTCTACGCCTGTGACTGTTGACTGTTGTTGAACTGCAGTTTAGCATACCCACTGTAGCAATGCCACAGTTGTGGCCACTGATGAACTCTCTTATATTCTCGTAGGTCCCTCTGGTGTGACGGCAGGGCAGCCGATCCATGCTGGTGAGTGTGTTATACCTGCAATGTTGGTAATGAAATATGCATGTCATAGGTGAGGTGTAGGCCATGTACACGTAACACACCTACCATAATGCATGCCGTGCATGTTTGCTGTGAGACGTTGCACAGCTCAGTAATGTCAGTAGCTGCCTCAATGACATGCAATACACAGAGCATAACACACAGTTGTGGCAACCCCGTACTGCACATTGGATAGGCATAGTTGCAACACCTGTACACAACATAACACATTTATCACATGCAGTACGCAAAGTCATGCTACATATGGCGTAAGCACACACCCGCTGTAAGGTCACACTTCAGTATCCCACATGTCATCCACACACACATGATGTACCTCAGGGGTAGAGGCCTATCATGGAGCTGTGCAACACTCTTCAACACATAACACTGTCATGTTAGGCAATGCTCCCTATTGGGCACCTCATACACCCATGTACACAGTGGCTGTGTAATAGTGAACATAGCCACGGCACTGCAGTCCAGGTACAGCATGCTAGGCGGTGGTCTGTCACACAGTAGTAGCCATGAGTGACCACAAGATGCATGATGATGATGATGGCACATGGTACTACACCCCATCCGATTACAGTGACCACAGTACTACACATAGCGGTCTTTGCTGTGCACCTCATTGTTCTGTGTGTGCAAACATATGCACCTATACATACTATGCATAGCATGTTGTGTGTGTGCTTACATATGCCAGTATACACATTTTTCACAGCAGTCACCATCTGTGCAAAGAGTCACATATATGTCCTGGAATGCTATTGGGTGTATAGGTCACATGACACACATTGGGTATGTGTGGTGTTTAATGTTGCAGTCGTGTAGCATGCCATGTCATGGCTGGCACCAACATATCTGCAATATGTCCCACACTCACCATAAGCACTGTACAATGTCCATGTCGAGCATTGAGATTCCTTCACGTCTACATGCACCACTCATCCCATGTCTGTACATTGCATGCATTTTCTACACCTGTGCCCACTATTATGCTATGGACAATGACACTGTCATCAGACATGGCAATCTATGTGTCACACAGATAACACATGCAGCCATGGTATGTATACTATTGAGTGATGGTGCACATAACATTGCAGAGCAGATAATATTGCACAGCAATGTTGTGTCCATGTACACATTGTGTTCCAGGGTGTAGCCAATCACTGATTAACTACACACATGCATCAAAGCCATGTATAATGTAATTAGATTGGGCTGTCTACACTTGAACTGCATGGTGTTGAGCAACACATAGTCTGCATGCTGACATGTGTGTGATGACTGTTTGCCTTGTGATACTGTCACCCACCATCACCCACAATTGTGTATGTGTTGGATTGCTGGTGTGTGAGTATGTGCTGTGGTGAGCAGTGTATTTCTGTGCATGTGTGAATGTGTTCATGTGTGCATGTGTACATGTGTACATGTGTGCATGTGTGCATGTGTGCATGTGTATGTGTTCATGTGTACATGTGTTCATGTGTTCATGTGTTCATGTGTACGTGTTCATGTTTGCATGTGTGCATGTGTGCATGTGTGCATGTGTGCATGTGTTCATGTGTGCATGTGTGCTAACATCATGTACAGATTGTAAAGTGTGTTTCCTGTCTTCCTTCCACAGGTGCTGAGTTAGGGGTGGCTGAATGCAGCAGGGAACCTGATGTCACCGCCACTAATAGTGGAGATGATGAGACATGTATTGTGGCACAGGAAGCTCTGACAGGGTCTGTCATTGGTCCACCAATCGACAGTATACAGCGGTCAACCCCATCTATGCGCACACTCATACTGCCAATACATCCATCATCACCAATGGCCGTAGCTGAGGGACAGCATACAGTTGGCATTGACCAGGAGAGTGTGGTAGCTATGGCACGTGCATCCCCTCACAGCAGCCATAGCCAGATTACTGGAACAGTACCACATAGGCGGATGTCCATGGGTTCTCGGGGGAGCATCACTGGTAGTATTGCCTCTGGCAGATGTGCCCCTGGAGGTATTACAACCTCCAGTATGTTCTGGGCTGTAATGCAGGTACAGGCACGTATGGAACGGTACACCCGACAGGGACTAAGGGCGCAGAGAGCCCATTACACTGCTATGAATGACAGCATCCGTGACCTTGCCGGTGCCATCCGGAATTACACCGAGGTCATTGATAGCCATTGGAGGGAGACATTAGATGTCCTCCACAATGTGTTAGCCATGAGCCAGGACCGTGCGGGGCAGATGAGAAGCCAATGCAGATACATGCCAGCAACAGCATCAGCTGGCAGTCGTCGCGGATGGACCATGGATCACAGCCGCTCCAGTAGTGGCAGTACCAGCCCCAGCAATGCTGGGACTGGCCTGTCCATTGACCATCCTACTAGACCACGTGCACATGGCACTGGCCAGTCCCAGCAGGGACATGGGTCCAGTCATCATACCTCTGCCTCTGATGATAGCACCCAGTCAGGGTTGGTACCTGATACTGCCCGTTGCACCCCTGCTAGGCACAGGTACTGTGTCTGTAGCCAGAGACAGTGATCTGTATGGCCTAGCAGGTACAGTCTGTGGCTGTCCCACAACCGCCCATATATGGCAGCCACATGATGGAGTTGTGTGCATGCAGACACACACATATTGACCATACAACTTCACACATACACACAGACATTACATCAACATTGGCCCATGCAGTACTGTTCTCCCACACACACACACACACACACACACACACACACACACACACACACACACACACACACACACACACACACACACACACACACAAACACACACACATGCCGATTGGATGGGTCAATGTTGGGCTCTGGCAAACCTACAACACACCCTATGCATATGATGACACCTGGTGTTTGCAGGACTCAAACCCCTACCTAACTATGCTATGATACTAGAGAGATACGCATTAACACGGCACGCTATATGCTTTACTGGGTGGTGTCTGTTCTCCTGGTATATTTGTAGGATGATGACATCATCAGACTGGACATGGTAATGTGTGTACACATTTTTATGCAATTGCAGGAATGATCCATGTAGGTCGGCAGGTGTCAACAGCTTGTACAGGACCCCGTGAGTCTCACCTTGTGTGATCTATCTGTGGACACATTGACATCCCTTCATATGTCAACACATATCTATGCACAGATTGTTGGTTTTGTGGATACGACATGTGTCTGTGATGTTGATGAAGAGCTGTTCAAAGTCTATGTGGGACATGTGTAGCTCTGTTCCATGATGTATGTCCTGGGTGGCTGCCTTGCAGATGGTGTAGCATGCTTGGGAACCATGATCTGCACATGAACATACCACAGTTGGTAGGGTTGTGTGTTTGTCGGTTTCCAATAGCTCAGTTTATGACTTCTGTCATAATGCCCTCCATGGCCTTGCAGATCAGACGTTATAGGCTTACTGGACTATACTTCTCATGGTGTGTTGTGCACCCACACATGTGGGGAGTGCCATATATTGCTGTAACACATTAGACAGTTCCAGGTCCTGTGGAGTGGGTGAGGCTCAACGGACTGTTCAGGTGCAGGGTCTGTTTGTTCTGTAGTGCATGCATGACACATATTGGGAAACAATGTAATCCAATTGCTGCCATGCTTTTGGCTTTGGGGGGAGCTGTTCAGTCATTCTACACGTGATATCTCCTGGTATGATGTCAGGGACTATCATCAGTGGGAGGTGGGTATGTATACATGGGCCTGTCTGACAGGATGTCGGCAATGTCAGTAAGGTACAGTTGTCCCTGACTCAGCTCATATATGCGTGTACATTGCTATTTATTACATAGCTGAAGGACATGTCATGATTCTCAGTCTGGACTCCTTCTCAGCTACTCTTTACAAAACACAGACGAATCTGAGCACTAATCCCGGTTATACTCTTTTACACACTTAACACCCTACTGATCCATTGTGATCAGGCTACAGAGTATGTCATCATAATACACTGGCATGTACAGGGGTCAGTTTCATGTGTACTTTCCAGTCCAGCTAGTGAATATTGTGGTTATGACACAATGTCACATCTGCCTCATGTACACAGACAACCTTCTCCTCCTCACATCACACTCACATATATGTGGAAGATGTAACAATATTGACATACAGGATGCTGAGCTCTCTCGACCCATGACTGGCATAGTCTAGCAGGTGGTGAGGGTGACCACACACACCACATATGTCTCAAATACACTGATAGTGACAGCAAACAAACCACATTATCACACATACACATATTCAGAGGCTCTACATACACTCTGCCTAAGGAGCAGAGACCTCCAAAGCAGACACACATACAACTGCTACCTCACTACAATGCCCACATGTCACACAGTTCACAATGTCAGTGTGCCACACAGTCACTGCCCTTTGAGCTAAACAACACACCTGATACACTTGTTATAGGTGACACTTAATGTCAAACACACTGTCATCCCACTCACCAGGCCAAACAAGGGAATAGTCACTTTGAGCTGTCTCTCAGGTGCCAGTATCCACCACATAACACATGCACTCAGGTCACTCCAAAGCAAGTCCAGGACTGGCTCCATCATTGTCCATGCTGGTGCGTACAACCTCAGATGTTCCTCCCTGGACCACATTACATGAAACATAGAGGAATTCTGTGATCATGTAGCCCAGCCCAGTATTACCCTGACCTTGTCTAGCATCTTACACTCACCAAGTATGATGTCACAGTATACCAACAAACTGATCACGTTTAACAGTTGGCTAACATATTGGTGTTATTCAAAGGGGATACAGTGTCTGTCACACTGGGGTGACATGCTCGACATGCCACGTAGCTTCCCTATGGACAGCTTGCACCTGTCACCCTTGGACTTTTGAATACTGGCTAGGGCACTTACTGCCACCATACTGCCTTATTTAAGTGGGGCTCAAAGGACAGAACCACCTCCATAGGCATTACAGAGTACACGACACTGAGGGTAATGCTGCTCAATACCAGATGTATTACCCTCAAATTGCGCCCACTCAGGAATCTCCTCAGTATGGAGGTTAGCAATATCTGTGCACTAACAGACACATGGTTCAGGCTCCCACATGCACACCAGCACTACCAGGTTGT
Source organism: Protopterus annectens (assembly GCF_019279795.1). Lineage (NCBI taxonomy): Eukaryota > Metazoa > Chordata > Ceratodontiformes > Protopteridae > Protopterus > Protopterus annectens. Next base: position 1,580,013,513 of record NC_056743.1, read on the forward strand.
ATTTTGTACCATGCTTTCTGACCACATAACTCAGAATGGCCAACACAAATAGGGAGAATATCCATATACATCACAGATACACATAGATCCGGGTTGGTAGCACTGCACAATACATCACAGACCATACATATGCAGCTAACATTGTGCAAATCTGCCTTTTGGTTTGTTGCCTGCTACAGACCACACTCCCCAACTCAGCAACCTCACTCGGCTTTCCTGAGAACATTGGACAATATGAAGGTCTCCCCAAACACCATTATATTGGGTGATGTCAAATACCCACACATTGACTGTGGATAGTACTCAGGCCCCAACACCCTCGCCCAACAGTTGCTACTATTTCTAAACTCATATGCTATGGCACAACCGGTCACCACACCCACAAGAGAAGACAACATATTGGACATGATCATCACTGACATGGGGAATCTATGTTCCACACCTACGATATACCCCTCATTGGTAAGGGCAGAACATACTTTATCTCACTGGACATCCATATTCCGTCCCCACACCCATCCTGGGTAATCTTGGTGAGCTTCCCAAAAGCAAACATCACACTCCTTCAAACCATGGTGGTATCCTTCAGAGACCCTGGTTCAGTGGTAAGTATGGCTCAGATTGCTGAATCCTTTACATACACATTCTATGGACACCTAGTGGACCGCATGGATCATTACATCCAAAATAACAACTGGACTCACTCCTCCAATGGCAGTGGACCTGTCTGGTAGACCCCAGCCATTAATATGCTTTACAACAAATGGAGGAAGCTACTACATGATAGAGCACAATCCCAGACAGGGAAGGCATCTGTGATCTGTACTAGCAGACTGGTACAATCACTCGGGTATTTATGTCAGGCACGCTTCTAACGGACAATTGCACCAGACACATCGGACACTCCCAAGGCCTTCTTCAGTTAATTCAGGTACCTGGCTGGACACTCACTGATATGCCGTGTGTTACTGCATACTGACTAAACATAGCCTGAACCCACTGACATTGCCATCATCCTGGCAAACAGATTCAGTGCAGATGTGTCCCCTCATCCCCCCTAAGGTGGTACTGTCCATACCAACAGAGTGTAACCTCCCAGACATCACGAGTAAAGAGGTGAGTGCTGCCCTCCCCACAGCGGACAACACAGCATCAATGGGACCAGATGGTGTCCTGGCCTGTGTCGTACACAGCCTTCATGAGAGACGTAACACTCACATCATTGTTGTGGGCAGATCTTGCCTGTTGGACCTGTTCATTTTCTTTCAACAGTTACCAGGTCCATCAGTGTTGGGACGGTTGTCCACACAGCCTGCCTGGACCTTGCACAACCCTTCAACACAATAACCCACTCAGCCATTATTCATAGGCTCACCAGCATCAATATCGGCACATATCTGACATGATGGATTGCTACCTGGATCAGGGATAGCACCCACATGCTCAGTGTTGCAGGTGCCATGTCTGACTATACACCAGTTACACATGGCATCCCACAAGGTTCAGTCCTGGGACCTCTCTTGTTCAGTATATATTTGTGTGATGTACAGGCTATCACAGGAGGGATATGGCTGCCCATGTTCGCAGATGACTGCAAACTGGGTGCCATAATCAGCTCTCCTGCTGGCACATGCATACTCATACAGGGTCTCATAGAGATAGGCTGACTGGTGCCTGAGCCATGACCCACGGCTACATGCCATTAGTTGCATAGTCATCCCCTTTGAGGATGACAAGATGCACACATATTACCACATAGGTTGTAATCCATTACATACAGTAGTAGTTGTTACGGGTTTGGGGACACGACCTGTTTGTACTCTCGCCTTTGACAATCCTATTGCCATAGTGGTTAGACAGTACATCTACATAGCCCACCATATCCCACATGGTTTCACATGTTGATCACGTGTGGTCATTGTGCCCCTATACTCTTCACGACCATGCTTGGTTACTATGCCACATTTGTGATGTACCTTACCTGACACCTGCAACAACTGTAATGGCCGCCAATGTTACTCATCGAGCAGATGTAGGGACTCACACAGATGCCCTGCACAGTTCCAATACAGTAACTCCAGCTCTACTCAGTCACTTACCACCTACACAGATGTGTTGTGTGCCTGTAGTTGAAGGCAATGTCTGACACAGACTTACTGGACATGCTCCACCTCAGGATATCCGACTCCCTTGGTGCTACACACTCCAGGGACATATACCTCAGCACTGATGTTAAAAGGACATGCTGGGGGGACAGATTATTATCAGAAAGCCTCCTCTCACTCTGGATTGTAGTCACGGTTTTGCATAGGCAGAGCCACCCACTGACCACCTACAGGTGACATCTTGACAAGTGGATGGGTGATCGCATGTTTACCCATGGGATATCTTCTGGGTCCCTGCTCAATACACTGAACATAAATGGGCTATCTTGTGTGACCTACTATTCACAGGCACAATGTTCTGATGTGACTGGGTTGCAGAAGCCAAACACACTCTGGCTATGCTTGTACATGCCCTAGGGCAGATAGCCTAGTATCAACCTGTGAACCTATGATAAGTTTCATGATGCACAATGTTTATTGCTGATACTGTTTGCAGGTTTTTATCATCTTTCCTTTCACACTTTATATGAACCACTTAGGTATCTGCAGAACATATTTGCTTATGGAAGGGTTCCACTATATTATATATGTGTCTGTTGTCATATAAGTATGTGCACAGGGCAGATTGCTGGGTAGTGAGAAGTTCCTGGGTTAACACATGCAACTGCCTGCTATGTGTGGCCCAATGCTGTACTCCAACATGGCCTAAGTGTGTGAGCATGCCCAGTTCAGACTGTCAGTGTTCTGTTGCCTGACATTTGTCTTATGTATTCAAGTGTGTGAGCATGCCCAGTGTGACCTTTCAGTATGTTGCTGTCTGAGGTCCACTACATTTGTTGATGTATGTCTACATGTCCAATATTAACATTTATACTGTGTGTGTTGAAAGTCAGGTTCTATTCTTACTGCAGGACTCACCTTTGTGTCATAACTCGACAGGGATTATGCTGTGCCTACAGAGTTTCCATGGAATACTTTGCATAGACTTATCAACATTTCTTCATACAGACTAACCACTGCACTACTGTCATGGTTTAGTGGTTCAGTACTATGACTATAGTGCACAGTATCCTGGGTTCGAGGCCCATTGCCGCTTATATTTTCATACTGAGCAGACCAGACTGCTTAGGGGCCAGTAGAGCAAATATGAGCATGTTGGCTATTGTTCAGCTATGCCCTACCTAGACCCAGCTTGTCCAACATTGCTCAATATTAACCATCATTGCTGGACATTGGCCAATATTACTCTACATTGACCACTTTTGTAGTAGTTGGTGTGTACGATTTTGTTTACATTGACTTCATGATGGTAAATGCTGTTTAGCACTGCTATATTGCTTAACACATGGCAATCATGCCTCAGGTGTTGATGCAGGGCTGCCTATGTTGGATGCACATACTACACTCCCTATACATGTTTGAAAGCAGTTAGTGTCAACGTAGGCATCCCTTTTACTATATGTGCGGGTCAGAGAGAGGTATCATTTCCAGAGTTCCTACTGAGCCAGTGTATGTGCTATGCATTGCCTCTTTGCCAAGGCCAAAGCATACTGGGCACGCCTCCTTCTGCCTACTGGGGCAGGCTCAGGCTGTTTCCCCTCCGAGTCACGCTCTGCCTGTGATGGCCTTGGCAATGGTGGTGGGCTGTTTGGCCCAGGCCTATGTTGGTCCTGCTGCAGCTGTTTTCGCAGGATCATATTATGTAGCATAGCACATACCATGACAATTTGGGTACATGTAGTTGGTGAGTACTGCAAGGCTCCACCAGATGTGTCCAGGCACTGGCACCATGACTTGAGCAGCCCAAACACACGCTCGATTACATTTCGTGTTTGTGCGTGTGCCTCATTATGGCGTTCCTGTTCAGGTGCATGTGCATTTCTGATGGGTGTCATCAGCCACGGCTCCAGTGCATAACCAGCATCCCCCACTAGGTGACCATGTGGAATGTCCCCATTGGCAAATGTCTGGTACGCTATGTCAGATGTCAGATATGGGAATCAGGGTAGCTTCCAGGGCAGCCAGCACACACATTCAGTATTATGCCCTGGGCATCACACATGACCTGGCAGTTGATGGAGGGGAAGCCCTTGAGGTTGAAGTAGACCCTACCCCGCTCACCTGCTGGTGCTTTGATACATATGTGCGTGCAGTCTATTGCACCCACTACCTCAGGGTATTCCACTATGTGCTGGAAGAGACACATATTGCTGGCCAATACCTCACGGGAATTGGGGAAATATACATGATCACTGACATGTGCTGGCATGGCATGCAGGAACTGGTGCAGTACCCTGGATGCTGATGCCTGTGATATCCCCATCATATCACCAGTTGGTCTCTGGAAGGTACCTGTTGCTAATATTCTTAGGCCAACACATACCTTTGTTTCCACTGGGATGGGTTCCCCTCTGTTGGTTCTGTGTGTGAGGCGTGGCCTGCACAGCTCAACAATTTGCTGCAAGAGGTCTCTGTCCACTCTATAATGCTCCACTATCTCCAGCTCATGTAGCCCCTGGTAGGTAACCCTGGGCCTGTACACTCTTCTCCATCTCCTCACTGTGGGTTGTCCAGCAGCATTTGCATTATCACCACCCTCAGCATGTTGCATATGTGGCCTTATAACAGCAATGGCAGCCCCTAACATTTTATGTCTCAGTGAAGCCTTTTCAGTTTTCACTTCTATTAGCTTACTGCAGTGTTGCAGTGTCTCTTGAGAGAAACATAATGGACTTTTGTTTGCAGAGTTTTAAGTGCTGGGCTGGGCTGGGCTAGTGTTCTGCATGGGTAATTGCCTGATTCTGATTGTTTTCACCTGCTAGCTCTGCTAGTACTCCCTGGTAACTTCCACTATTTGGTGTGCTTCTTTTTTCCTTACTGTTTCCTCAGAGTGCCGCGCACACAAGTGTAAATACACGCACAGCAGCTAACACGTGCACACGCATACTTACACGGACTAAAGCTTGCTTATTCTTGTTAAAACGCGTGCACACCAGCGCAAACGTGCTTACAACTGTTTACACAGCCTTACATATGCTTACTCAAGCCTACACGCGCGCACACATGCTTACATGCGCGCACATTGTCTTACTCAGGTTTACTGGCGTGCACACGCGCGCATGCACGCTCAGCAAGAAACTTTGGTGTTATCCACGGCATACACCTTAGATTTCTTGACTTTACCTGGCCTACCTGTTGACACACCTCTTTCACTATTATGTGAATGTAAGCTGACACATGACACTGCTCCAATGAGCTCCACTCCTTTCATACATACCCCCCTCATGATGTCACCGATCTTCTACTCTGTTACTCCCCTTATCCTACTCCTACACTCCACTGCCTGTACTCATTTGCTATGTAAACTTGCGATTCACTATTCTAACTCTCATTTGCATAGGATTGCCTACTAATGCTTAGTTACATCTCTTAGACTGAGCTTCCCCCCTTAGCAACCTCTACTTGGGGGCCATGTTGTCTTCAGCCTGCCATTCCCTTGCACTGTAAATTTATTTTAGCTATAAAATCCACATTTGTGGATCTTAATTATTAATTTTCTGCTTTTTAGGGCGCAGCGTGTTTGCGCGGTGCTGTGCTACGGTTAAACCCCTGAGATCGGGATAAAAAAAAAGTTATTTTATTTTTAATTTGCATCACTTCCCATTGCCAATGGCCATATTTTTGGCCATTGGCATGCTTCCTCCTGTGAATGCATGCTTTTTTTCCAGCTGACACGGCTCCATTTTGCTATTTGCAGAACCGTACTCAGTTATCAACTGAGTACATTTCTGCAAATAACACTACTCCTACTCGGATAGGTTCGGGTTTCCTGGATCGCAAATTTACCTCATTTGCATAGCTTTCATCTGCAATTGAGGTAATTTGCATATCCCAGCCCTGTCCGTGCAGGACTAGTTTGGAGAGCTCAGTTGCATGCCCCTACCGGCTGTTCCTGGATCGCTCGGCGGCCATGTTGGCTGCATGGAGTCTTACTCTACTCTATGACGTGAATCTGGCCCAATGTTCTTCAGATGCACATAGGTGGTGTTAATAGCTGCATAATGCCAGCTTACCCCTGCGATGCAAAGTGTTCCTGGTAGTTCTCTCCATCTTATTTGAGTGACACAGAGAAATTGCTGGTGTCCTTAGGTGACCATACTTTAAATGATGCGTGTCTAAGAGTGGTGCTGATGTTGACACTCCCCCACGCACAGAGAAGTGTAATTTTTATACACTTTAATGTGCATATGTTTGCACGAGTATGTACCTTTGCTTGGGCTTTTCTTGTAATGTTACTGAAAAAGATGATATGTTTATCCAGAACAGAATATACTTGCTTGCCAATCGATGCCAGGCCAGGTATGCTGTATGTTCATGTCTGCCATTTGACAAAGATGCTCTGTACATGCATGGGGCATGTATTTGTGTGCACTATTTTCAGCAATGTTATGCATGTTTTGCTGCCTAGGATTGTACATTAGACATGTAGTCCAGTAAAAGGATTTTACTGTGGCATGTTATCCTGCCATGTATGCAGTGCATACCATATATGTACTTCATATGTATCTTATAAAATCTATGTTGGGGGACTGATAGACTTGCAATAGGCACTACTACTGCTGCTCATAGAAATGTTCATACATAGTCATGCAATTAACTGGTTGCATGTTTATTGTCACCTACTTTAGCACTTATGGGATGAAAGACATTGCCAGCTGAGAGAAACTACAAGCCATATTTGCAGTGAAGAAGAATCTGGTATAGTAGGTCATCACAATCCATCACCTGTCAAGCAAAAGTGCCTGAGAATATAAGGAGAGTTCAATAGCAGCTGGGTAGGTGGGGAAAGAAAGTACTGTAAACTGTGAGAGGTCAAGACAGTGAATGAATATGTTCATTGGAGGATCATGGGATTCTATGATGACTTGACAGGGGTTGTTTGTGGTGTGTAATGCATCTTGGTCACTGTGGATGACAGTGTTGAAAAATGCCACACAAAAAGTTTGTTGTCTATTAAAAGTATGATATCTGACTGCATGAATGTGATTTTAAACCACACAGTGGCCATTGGATTACAACAATGGCAGTTAGCTGCATTGGTGCATGATGTTTATGACTTCGTAAATAAAAGCATGTTTGACACAGATGTGTTGTATATGTGCATGACTATGGTCATGGTACACAGCAGCAACAAACATTGCTAGCCAGTTGTGGGTCAGTGTCCAGCTTGTGGGACCTAGCCCTGCAGCCTCAAATTCTGGTCTCTACAGGACACATAAAGGCAAACCACCTGACAGTTATATTATGCCATTCACATCTCATAGGCTAGCACATACAACACTGCTGTGTCCATCAATAGAAGTCCATCTGCCCCCAGGAGTGAGAATTTGTACTCTATGAATGCAGAGTTTAGGATCAGGTGTTGCTAGCTGTGATGTCAATTTGAAGTCCCACAGTGGCAATCCACATCACATGACCTAGCCAACATTTATGTACAGTGGCATATTTCTTGTTTTACCTGTTGTATAATGATTGCCATGCCTGTTATGGTTAAACATGACATTTATAATTATGGTTGGTATGTGATGCCCTAGGTTGTGAGAACATGCACATCAGTGTGCCATGTATTTGGTCCTGTCACAGCAGATGTACTAATGTGAAGACCAGGTGGTATGTCATATCACATAATTTTTCCTTATTACCTGTATACAGGTGTACTGGGGAATCTTCTGCCTGAAGTGATATGATGTGAAGACCTCAACCATTATGCAACCCCCCCCATGTTTTCCCACTCTACTGTTTTAATGCCATTCTGTTCTACACACCATGGACAGTCTGTTTCAGGTATCAGGAGTTCATAGAATAGGTGTCCTACATCCAAAGGCATAACTAGGGTAGAGGGAGAGGTCAGCTACCTTAGTCATAAGCCATTAAGAGGCATGATTATCAGGTGTCATTTGTACGGGAGTACTAGCACTGATTTAAGAACGCATGAGGATATTGCAGTTTCATATGAATGCAGACACTGCATTTGTGGTCATGCCTAAAGCACTTAGTATGTGGTGTTAACTGGAGCAGCTACTTCTTTTACTTGATGTTGCAAAAAATTCTGGAAACTGTTTGATGACCAATCTTAATAGCAATAATTAGAATTGAATCTGTAGTGACCCTATGATTAAAGATTGAGATCTGTTCGAGAAGATGTTTCAAATTACTTGTGATTGTAAAACAGTTGTTCAATTTATTACTAAATATAAACACACCCTCCCCCCATCATGGAACAGGCGACTGACTAGGCTACTTAGGGCAAAGAGAAGAAACTTTTGTGTTTACAGAAATTATATATAATTTGTCCTATGCACAGAAAGTATATAATAAACTTCTAAGTCTTTAAAGTGTTCATTACAAAGGAACTGAATATGAACTGACCTTCTTTGTAATGAAACATATAACATACAAAAAAGTTTGTTTTTTTTAACTTATATACATACAGTTAAAGGAAGAAGGCTGAAATAGGTCCAAGCATTAATTTGATTTGTCATTCCTGGACAAGGTAAGGTATTAAATAATTATTTTTAAAAATTCTGTCACTCTAAGAACACCTCATAAATGTTAGATGTGAGACTAGATAAACATAATGTTATTTGTCCTGCATATTGGAAGAAATTCTTTGCGCAAAATTAAGTCTGACAGTAGTCTGATAGTAGCCCTGGTCCTGACTCTGTTCCTAGAGGCATTATTGTTAAGTCAGTAAACTTCATTTGTCCAGAATTAACATCACTGTGTATTATATTATCCTCTAAATACTATGACCCAGACTCCTGGAAATGGGTTAATATTGTGCCTGTTCATAAAAGTGAATAAAGTTTTTAGTGACTAATTACAGACCACTAAATTCCTTAATATGTGAAAGCTTTTAGAGATGTAGTTTAGCTTCTGTAGAAAAAATATATATAAAATTAGTTAATTTATTGATTTATACCAGCATGACTTTACTAAGAAAATGTTAACTTTAAGAAATATGTTTTTTAAATTTTTTTTCAGTCCCCTCATACTTCATTTATACTGGCCAGACTCCCAGTGCCCCACACCTGTACCTACTCTACCAGCATTCTTCTAGCCCCTAGACGCACTCCAGTATTGCTTGGGATTGTCATGGATCTTAAGGTCACCCAGGGGGCTTGGCTGTCTATGTTTCCATCTTGCTTTTTTATTATTGTTTTATATGCCCTACCCACTTTTCCCTTTCCTTGCCCCCTTGGGGCTATCCTCCCCTTGTGGAGCATCACTAGCAAGTGCTTTCCTTCCAAGACAGGAATACCATCCATCAGCTGTCACTCCATCAATCACCTGAGCCACTAACTGAACCCTGGTCTGCTGGGCCATAGTCAGGGCTTTATCCCCTAATGCTGCTAATTGAACCCCAGTCAGCTGGGCCATAGTTAGGGCTTTATCCCTTAATGTCACTGGAGCAGCGAAAATTTTAACAGATCTTGTTGATTTTTATGAGCCTGTGAGTAAATCTATGGACTCTGGTTAAAGAGTTGCAGTGGTTCACTTAGATGAAGTTATAATTAACTCAACTGTAAAGTTACCTTTTAATCTATGCAGAACTGAATGGGTTGCATTATGACTAAAGGTAGATTTCAAAGAATGGGGGTTAAGGGTTGTTTTTCTAATTGGTCACCTGTTTCACTAGGAATGGCAGAAAGTTTGAACCTTTGACTAGTTGTCTTTAACATGGCTTTTGCATTAATTCCTTCATTTAGAAATTACTGGTGAACAAAATATGTAGATGATACAAAATTGCAGCATTTACTTATAGCACAGAGGATTGAAATAATTTTAATAATTATTTAACAAATCTATCTGGATTGGTGGAAAACAAAAGTTTAAAAGTTAATTCTGATAAAAGTGGTATAATGATTTTGGGAATATTGTTCTGGGATTTACTATTATTTGGGTAATTTTAAATTTAAGAAAAAAAACAGAATATAAAGGCCTAGACATTAGATAATGTTAGGTTCAAGGCCAGTACACAGAAAAAGGCAATGTATCTTGTGGGACTTATTTTTAAAAATATATAATCGCATTTGCATACTATATGTTAGGCCTTTTATGGAATATAATTCCTTATTTTGTGCTTATAATAAATATGATATTGGTGCACTGGAATGTAAATTCACCAAAAGAATAAACAAATGCAGTGGACTGTTTTATGAAAGTAGGTTAAAATATTTGGGACTATAATCAATGAAGTATAGATGGATTTGAGGCCAGCTGTGCTTAGTTCCTATGATTTTCAATGATAAAGGAATTAAGGGTAATATATTTTATTAATTTAACATTTGTTTACTGGGAATGTCTGACTGGGAAAGAGACCATTTTCATTGGAGGCCCAGGGAGAAATGCTCCAGACATCTGTCTTTGGAGTGTAGGAAGAAACCAGAGCACCCAGAGGAAACCCACATGAGCACAGGGAGGACATGCAGACTCCACACAGAAGGCACCCCAGCCGAGAATTGAACTGGAGAACGTCTTGCTGTGAGGTGACAACGCTAAGCTCTGCACAATTGCTCTGGCCAAACATAGTTTGGCTACAGTCTACAGTTAATTCAAGAAGAGGACAAGTAGTATTTAAAATTGCTGAATGTAAAAGTAAAATAAGGCCTAGTTTTATTACAAAACATTGGTAAAATAGTGGAATAGGCTGCCTGTTAAAATTAGATTAGTAACTCTGTGGAGTAATTCAGGCATTTATTAGCTGCTTGGATGGAACCATTAGTTTATTCAACTAATTTTGAGACTTTTGCATTCTGATTGGCCTTTGGCCTATTAACAGTTAGTTTAAGCTATGAAGCAACTTGTCACAAATTTAACATGTAGTTGCAGAGCTTTTTTTTGTCTTCAGTTTAAAGACAACCAGAAGAGGTAACCATTTAAAAGGTCAGAACCCACATGAGATGGTCATTTCTTGGAATATTCCCTTTACTCTGAGGTATGACGATCTCAGAGTTTGTATATACACACACACATATATATATATATATATATATATATATATATATATATATACACACACACACACACACACACACACACACACACACACACACACACACACACACACACACACACACACACATATATATGTATATATTTTTTTTTTGGGGGGTGGTTCTCCCTGCAAAAAAAAAAATAAGTTTAAAGAAGAACGATGTCCAAGATTCTCCCATAGTATAAGTTTTTTTTGCTTGGCCTGTCAGCACTCAGTGTTAAGAGTGCCAACATTTCAATAAGGAATCCCAGAGCACTTTGAACCCAGGTCTTGCCTTATCTACATTTTAGTCTTAGTCATTCATGTAAACTTAATCCTAATGTACCTCTCCTCACTTCTTCTGATATTTATTGTTTATATATAGGTGAATGGATGGATGTATTTATTTTTGTTTCTTAATCAGACTATCATGACTGCGCAAAATAGCCCCTTTCAGCAGCGGTGGCAGTAGAAGGGCTTCAAACATCAATTGCAATACAATGCATATTCTATAATATATTAAGAAATAACAGATAAGCAAAGTATGAAACTTTTGTAGTAAAACTACAGTGAATATTTATATCATATAATATCTGAACAACACTACCAAGAAATATATGCACGTGCACATTATAAGGAAACAATGCATCTTTACATTATATACAGATAGGTTTACTGTAAAATATATTAGTGAAGATAGAGGAGATGTGGAAGCATAGAAAAACTTAAAAGTAAGACATTAGCAGAATGGTAAAAGAATGGGGTAGGAAAGTAAAGGATATGGTAGGACAGCAAGGATGTGAGGTAGAAAATACGTAAGTGGGAATAATGCATGAGACAGTAGTGTAACAGCAGGAGAGTTAGTAGAATATCGAAAACACAATGAACAGACAATAAGGTATGAAAAGTGAGGAAGTGGGCACAAATAATGCCATGAGTAATGCATTTCTTTAGATAACAGGCATAATATACATCATTATTCTAGGGGAGAACATATGGTCTCCAACTGGGTATTATTGTATAGATATTGTCCAGTAAAAAAAACAAGTCTTCCAATTTATAGCAGCATGTTAATTAGACTGCTGTGAGGCGTGGACAGAAGAAAATCAAATGGATGCCATCTATTTATACTCACTGCATGTGACTTTGTTGTTTAATGAGTATAAAATAAAAAAGTGAGTAGAAAAAAAACTCAACTAGCAAAAGTAAATGCATCAGTAGTTACAAATACTTAGTTTACTTTCTCCTTGCTAAGCAAGGCTTAGAAAGCTGCATTTATTGAAATGGGGGAAAAAAGTCATACAATTCTTTTGTGTGTGTGTGTGTGTGTGTGTTTCTGTGTGTGTGTGTGTGTGTGTGTGTGTGTGTGTGTGTGTGTGTGTGTGTGTGTGCGTGTGTGTGTGTGCGTGTGTGTGCGTGTGTGTGTGTGTGTGTGCGCGTGTGTATGTGTATGTGTGTGTGTTTCTGTGTATGTGAGAGATACAGAAACTGAGTACATCAGTTTGAAAGCGAGCAAAAGAGAGAGATAGCACATATCTCTCAACTTCTTTGCTCAAGAATTCTGGACAAAGTCAACAGTAAACAAAGACCTAGACTCAGGAAGAATTCACACCTCTTGCTTTGTTTCTTTCAAAATGTATTGCCTGAACAATAAGAACAATGAACTATAATGTCTTGCTTTGTTAACTGACTGTAATCCTTAGAAAATTGAATGTTTTGGTGGAACAGCACAAAAATATGAGACAAACTTAATGATGGTTGGTAGGCATGGAGGTTGTAAAGCCTTGTGTGTGTTTGTGTGTGTATGTGTCTGTGTGTGTGTGTGTGTGTGTGTGTGTGTGTGTGTGTGTGTGACAATTTCTCTGTATATGTGTTTGAGTCTGTGTACATGCGTGTGCACACGTGTGTGTGTGTGTGTGTGTGTGTGTGTGTGTGTGTGTGTGTGTGTGTGTGTGTGTGTGTGTGTGTGTGTGTGACAATTTCTCTGTATATGTGTTTGAGTCTGTCTGTGTACATGCGTGTGCACACGTGTGTGTGTGTGTGTGTGTGTGTGTGTGTGTGTGTGCGTGTGTGCGCGTGTGGTGTAAATTACTTATCTAACTTCTATTTTGGATGTAAAATACTTCTTTCAAAGGAAATATTTTACATCAAAAATGTAAAAAGGCATACATATTAATTGAAAAAACAAATATGAAATAACTTATCTCTGCACCCATTATCTAAGTACAGTAATGCCCAACAGATTGGACATTATTTAGGAAAACAATGTGCCTTCCATGGGTGGAAGCTCAACTGCCTAAGGAGGTAGACCACCCCAGTAATGCCCACTCTATCAGGCATTATTGCTTGCTTCGTGTAGAAGTCTGAGAGCTATATAGATGTTTGCCTGAGTGACAAGAAGCCTGCAGTAAAAGTGTATTTTGCAAATCGGTCTTTTATCTCTTTATACAAAGGTAGTACCGAACTTTAGGCTAGGTACTCCTTTAATTTGGTTATAAATCCTTGAGTGTCTATGCAACTGATACCGAGAAAAATAAATCACTGTAATGATTTGTTGATTTTATGATGATAGTTTGGTTTTGGTTTAATGATCACAGTGATTGTATAATTGTACTGGATTTGTAGGAATGGGACATTTTCTAGTTGTGAGCAGCATGCTGGGAATGACTTTGTTAGGAGTGTATTAAGAGTATGTTGAATTTCAAACCAGATCATTTTCAGTAATGCATGGCAAATTCTGTGAGTTAGGTCTGCAGCAAATTTGGCAATATTATTATGTTAGTTTGATAGTTTGTTTAGGGGTGTGTGTGTGTGTGTGGGGGGGGGGGTATGTGTGTGTTTTAAATGGTTGCCAGAGCTGTAAATGCATATATTTGGAATAGGAGTAGATACATATGTGTAATTATAGGTACTGTATGTTATGATAAATATGTTTTGATCTTTAAAGTATCTCTAATGTCTAATATGTTTTGAATGCAACAAAGTGCCTGTCATATTATTAAGTTTTCATAAGCAATTACTCCTAACAGTTTATTTAGACTTACTTGATCAGTAAGATTGCTGTTCGGAGTTGTGGAGAATACTGAGTTTTGTTTTGGAGAGATTTAAGAGCTGAAAATATTTTTTTTGTATTAAGAAGTGGTTCGTGTTAGTCAGTATACAAGTATGTTGAAGGGTCCATGAATGATTACTTGAAGTTCTTCTAAGGGAACATCACTGTAATGAGTATTACATCATCAGCATGTTGCACTAGTGTTGCATTTATGACTGTTTGGACATATCACTGATGAAGATATTAAGAAGTAGAGGGTCTAGAATGGATTCTTGGGAGACACTTACTATTATGGGTTGATGGATGGAGACAGGATTCTGCCATTGAACAGGCTGCATTATTTGAGCAAGGTAGTAACCACTGATCCAGTTTACTGTCTCTTTGCTTGGATTTACTTGAACTAGTCTATCTAGTAGTAGTAGTTGACCTAAGATGGTCAAAAAGGCTATGGATAAATCCAAGAAATAGGAAGCTACATGATGTCCTTGATGTTAGAGTATGTTGAATTTCAAGCAAGTTCATTTGTTGTATTGCATGACAGATATAAATTCTGCGAGGTAGAGCAACAGCAAATTTGACAAGATTATTATGGTAGTTTGATAGTTTGTTTAGTTGTGCTTTTTTTATTTTTGCCAGAGTTGTAGATGCATATAGATGGAATAGGAGCATATGTGTCTATGTAAGTATAGGTATGCATTCTTTGTGTAAGGTAGTAACTAGTGAACCAGTTTATTGCTTACATTTAGTTTAATTCGTCTATTGAAAGGTAGTAGTAGTTGATCTAAGAAGATCACAAAGACTATAGATAAATTCAAGAAAAAGAACCTAAATAATGTCCTTGATGTTTACGTTTAATGAGATGATTCAGTAAGAGAGTAGAAGGAATTATGTGCTACTTGTGTAAGATGAAGAATTTTTGAGGGAGGTGGAATAATTATTGGCCTCTAGTTAGATAGATTAAGGAGGGGTTCTGCATTTGAGAAAGGTATAAATAAGATCTTTTCCACTGGATGGCATATAACATTATTTGATAGACTGACTAATAAGAATTGTTACTGTGTAGGCAGTTGGGTCTGCCGCATTATAAAGATAATCGTGTGGAATATTATCTGAGGTTAGTGGGGTAGGCTTCAGTTTCATTAATAACTTTTTATTTGTGAATCTAGATTTCTAACATTTTATTGACTGTCATTTGACTGAAACTTGAAATGACTGAAACTCATTTGACTCTCATCTCATTTGACTGAATCACAGTTGATAGAAAAGTGTAGGTATGTATATGCAGTCTGTAATAGCATCATTTCTGATCATTTGAGTTACTAAGGGAGTGAGTTTAGATGAATATGTGTGTATTGGCAGTGCCTCCATCATGTCCCATCCCTACATTTGCAGATTTTTGCATCAACATTGACTTACTGTGTGTGTTGTTTTGCCTTTTCTCTTGGATTGAGTGACTGTAGAGCTAGTATATATAATTAAGTGAGGGGATGTCCTCCACTAGGGGGTTGCAGTGGGGCTTATCCCCCTGCAAAAACAATGTTTGCATGCTGTAATTTGTTATATAGAATATATTCTCTCATTTGTGATTGATTCAAATGAGTTTTTAGTCAAATGGGTTCAACCATTTCAGTTTCAGTCAAATGAGATTCCATTAAATAGTAGGAATCTGTGAAACTGGTCTGTACCATATGCCTTACCCATATTCATGCTACTATAGAGATTGCTCTGTTGTGCCTTGGAAGTTGCAGCTTGTATGAAGTGGATACTAAATTTACAAGCAAGATTGGAGTTAGTTTCATGTGGTATGGGGTTAGGTCATATAAGAGTAAGCCAAAGTCTCTCAAGCCAAGCTCAGGTTGGAATACAAGCGTGGCTCAGACACGTGACCTAGCAAACTAATGAGATAGTAATGAGTGAAGATGATGGTCAACCTTGCAACTATAACACTCTTTTTGGTACATTATGTTTTTTAGCCTTAAATTACCCTCCTTTCAAGAATACTAATTTCTCTTCTTGCATAAAAAATTTCTGTCAAGATCCACAGTGTTTACTTTACAGTGCTACAATGTCAAAGCATGACTGAACAAGTTGAGAGATATCATTAGAGCAAATAGTAGCCAGCCAATGAGCCAAGGAAGAATGTCAGCATATTAGGACTAGAAAGCACATGATCAACTTTCAGAGTGACAAATGAAACTGGAGACATATTTCTACTGCACATGACTAAAATATATAGCCTTAACACCCTTTATAAAGCACTATTATTGACTCTGAGAGAAGTAGTGACTTGCAGGTGAGCCACATATAGTGCTACTGTGAAGTTTTTGGTGCAAAAAAAAAAAAAAACACTAGCCAAATCAGATAGACTGAGATTGAGAGGGAGACAGAGAGTGAGACAGATGATCAGCTAGTAGTGGTGCTATTGGACTAGAGGATTCTGAATCACTAAAAAACAAAACTCGGGGTACAGAAGATTCACTTTCTTGTTTCTTTGATTTAGGCTATACTCCACTATGGTTTCTGAAAGCCACTGCTATGACTTTTGGGATGCAGAGGTTGAGTGGGGTATGTTTTCATGATGCTTCTCAACTAAGAGGATGAAACATACTAGTTACACTGTATGTCAAGTAGGTTTGACTGAGATGTACATTCTTAAATGAATGGTAACATTGCTATAAAATGTTATTGGATTTGCTCAGAATTAAATGTGAGACTGGGATATCTGGGGTGTTGGTGATGTCTCCTTTTCTTAAATTAAGCTTCATACTTGAAACTGCTTTTGATAAGACTTGACTGCAGAAACATCTGTAATATTATCTTACCAGATACAGTTCAGGAATTTCATGAAAAAAACTGATGCACTAGGAAATTACTGGAATTTTTATGTGGGTTCATGTTGTTCAGTCCACTGAAAACCATTGATTTCAGTCCAGACTGTGGATGTCCTGCTATTTCAGCATCACAAGTGGTTTTATTTTTCTTCCTGTGACTCCTTATGGGTTATACTTTATAACACTGAGTTCTAGGCAGGGAATCCTTCTAATTCATTAGACTGAGCCATAATTAAGGGTATCAATCAAATTACATTTTCAAATGAAGGAGTCATTTAAGTCAGATGTGAAGTTTTCAGCAGGACATGCTAGCTTTCAGCAGGACATGCTAATGATGTAGAATTGTTTACGACCATTTTCTGTAAAAAAAAAGAAAATGCTTGCAGCGATTTTGTGACCATACAGTGCTGCAGTCTGTTCTCCTTTCATCTTGTTATCTAGACGGTAAGCATGTACCAACGTGAACTTCTTTTTTTTTCCTGCCTGGTTTAGAAAACTGTCTACTGTATTCTTAATAAATAGGCTTCCCGACCTTCTTTTTAACTGATTCATGTTGTTTGTAGTCTTCAAGTGTTGTAAGGTCTATTTTCTGCATTACAGAGATCTGTAGTATATCCAGCCTGGTCTATGCTAATATGAAACTGCTCACTACAGGTCTAGGAAAAACTGTTTCCTTTTTTGAATAACTTTAATTGCATTGCCATTGGAAAGGGTACAACACTTGTTTTCAGTTCTGACCACGATGTAAGATCAGATCACTCTATAGTCATATCTTAAGAAAAGGCAAAGTGGTTGAGGAAGCTAAGAGGTGATGGAGATGAAGTGCCTGAGATGGGTGGTAGGATGCACACTGTGGGACAGATGAAAAAATGGGAACATAAGAGCAGAAGCCAAAGTAGCGTCAGTTGTAGAAAAGGCCAAAGACAACAGATTATGGTGTTTCAGTCACATGTGCAGAAAAACAGAAGACAATTTGGTAAATATGATTCTGGACAAACAGGAAGAAACAATAGGCCATCCAGCAAAGATGTGGATGGATTGTGTGAGGGAAGATCTCCAACAATCAGACGAGTGTGGAGGAAGGTAGGAGAGTGGTATTGAATCACAAGACAGATTGTTACAGTTGACACAATACCCTGACCCCCATGCTCCATGTAGAAAATGGGACAACTGCTTCTCTGATTTGTTGGTTTTAATTAACATATACGTAGGATGTATGAGATGGCTGCTTTGAACCTTTTGAACCTTTTAATCTGAGATTAGATTTTATGTTTAAAATCTGGCATAGCAGATAAAATCTGAAACTTCATGTTGAATGCTACACAAAACAATTCCCTTTAAGATTGTGCAAGATGTCTTACTATACATGCAGCATTTATATAGTAATATTTCACAGAGATATGATACAGTTAACTGAAAGATTTATTTGATGCCACACACACACACACACACACACACACACACACACACACACACACACACACACACACACACACACACACACACCTATTTTGTAGTCCTCTCAGCTGTACCTTCTTTGGAGGATCATACTTATTTACTGGCTTAATTTACCCCTTCACAAGATGTAACTGTTTTTAGATGTATGTTCCTTTCTTCAGATTTGCTTTACCTCTTCACATGACTATGTGACCAATATAGTGGTGGCACCAATAATTTAAAGAAATAGGACAACATGTTAATCTTCCTTTTAAAGAAGCAAAAATAAATTAGTTTTCGAGGCAGATTTTTATACACCATTCATTAAAGTCAGATTTTAAACTGTGCCTGACAATATCTGTACATTTTTGTTATTATATCAGGTTTTAACTTGTGTTTCTGAGTAGTATTCCACAGTCTGCCTGAAAGTGGAAAGAGTATTGCGCTATTTCGTATTCAAATTTTATTCTAATTAGGTGCCCAGATTTTTGGCTGGCTAAACCTACATTTCTCTTTGTATGCACTTTCAGTGTTTGTAGGTTGAGAAGTACCATCCTTTGTAATACTAACAGGACTGCTGCTTAATGCATTCTGACCGTCATATTATTTTATTCAAGTTCTTTTGAAGCCTTTCATTTAAAAATGAAATAAAATGCATGGCATAAACTTTTGACAGAAATGAAAATCTTAGTCTATATTTTATGAGCAGTTTTTGTTATTTCAGCGCAGATGTGAGTTGAAGTACCCTTGTGTCTGTTCTCCTCGTGTTTTTGAAATTAGGCTAGATACCCAAGCCTTCCAGCAAACATTTTTCACAAATGTGCTGCCACTCCATCTTTTTCAGAAAGTCATTCTCATACATAGATGTTATGAGAAGAGTTCATTACATTACAATTAACACTATTGTAATGCAATTTCCTAACAAAGACTGACAAAGGAATGATGACGGGAGGACTGTGTATATTCTTTAAGGACAAAAAAGCATGCACTAGGTATACATGTTATTTTTTTTTTACCTGGAATTCATTTTAAGGGATAACACTTAGCCTATGCAGAACCAGATCACGGCTGAATGTCAATATCAAAGTCATATAAAAATCAGAAATATTACTGTATTCAGCATACTGTTTTTTGGGGGGAGGAGTTTACATGCTTGCAGGACAGTGAGATCTTATTTTGACCTTCCTACGTCTTCTTTGTCATCAGGAATAGCTATCTGCTCTGAAACCTATTGTAATGGCTACTAAAAATTTATTGTTGCTGCCTATACCTCCAACATCAACAGAGTTGGATTGTGAACAAATGAAGCCCTATGCAGGGTAATGAATCAGGGCCTTAATAGCCACAACAATATTGTATTACTTGGTTGCCTCTCCCTAATTACCATAAACACTATTCTGTCAGTGTACATAGTAACTTTTACAATTGTCACAGAGACTTGGATTTCATTAAAAACCTTTATTTTAGATTTTACAAAAAAAAAGTATTAACAGCCATTTTCTAAGCAAAACACTCTTACTGAAAACAGGTAAAGCATGAGAAACAGTAAACGTGTCTTTCCTTGAAACCTCACATTCACTGAAAATGCATCTGGCAATTAATTAAACAACAAGAGATGTACTGGATTCATAATTAAATAGTATATAGTGAAGTACTAATTAGCAGCAATGTGACGGGTGCAGAAATTTAAGAGAGAAATGTGCAACACATTTGCTAACAACCTGGGGCACTTTACAGGACATGTGTCCTTTTTCAGGAGCATCCCAGGAATTCTGTCTGGTGAAGTAACTTGTCAGAGTTACATAAAGGGCAAATGAAGGCTTGGGGAGTCAAACTATGTACTAGAGGAAACAGATATTTAACGGCTCATAGCCTTATTTATGTACACTAAGTGCTAGACAGACTGTGATAGCCCAAAACAGTGCATTTCAGATCTGTGTGCCAGAAAAAAAGCTAAATTAAAATGTATTCGTAGTTGCAATATTGACATTAAACTCTTAACCTTCATGCAGTACAATTTATTTGCAGTTAAATAATAAATACAATATCAACATTAAGGAAAATGAGGATCAAATCCAAAGAACATGGTTCATGTGATAATGCTCTTGTTTACTGCAATCAATTTCCTTTCTTTACATGATAATTAATCTATTTCATAGGTATTTACTAAGCTTTCAGTCTAGGGGACTATTGAGGAGCGTAGCTGAAACTTCCAGTTACCACAAAGCACAGTCTGGTTAGGTGACTCGCTCAAGGACAACATAGAAATATGAGGCAAAAGCTGAGATGTTCTGCAAAACTGGAGATAGATAAGAACAGATTAGTACATCATTTAAAAAATTAATAGAGCAACATAGCCCCATTTGGATTAAGGCTCTTGCCCACCAGTACTTAGTGTGCTTAGCTATGTGGGCTATTTGGTGCTTCCGTGTAAGTCCGCACACACACACACACACACACACACACACACACACACACACACGCACGCACGCACGCACACACACACACACACACACACACACACACACACACACACACACACACACACACACACGCACATCAAATGCTACTCTACCAGCCCACACACAGGCTACATTAAATGGTCCTGAAAATGCTTCTCTACCAGCCCACACACTACCTGTAGTCCACCAATTGTTAATGCTGCCGAAAAATGGCCCGTTTGGTTTACTGTCATTCTGCTGCAAGAAAAGAGAAACCGCTCCATCTTAACATGTGTGCTGTGATCTACTCAAATTGAAGACCATTTATGGAAGTCTCATTGCTGTGTGTACAGCCACAGTCTCTTTCATTGGTTGATGCTGTGAACCAATGAAAGTGGAGCTGGCAGGAAGTGAGAGCTGAAGATGTTGATGAGAGCAGGAAATATGTTGATGATAGCAGGAAATATCAGAATGGTTTTCCTTTTATGTTAGTGTTAATTTTTTAAAATTATTCTGTCTATGACTGAGCCTCCCAACTACTACCTTAGGCAGCTGCCTAGGTGACCATGTACCAGATCCATGCCTTATTCTATGCCCATATTCATGGTGAAGACTCTAACAGTAGAACTTGTGAATGGTTAACAGAGTTAGTACACTTTATAATTAATATTGTACAATCTATGCCTGTTAATAATAGAAATAAGAACTACTGTGAAGAACATCAGAGTAACAAAATGTGCTCTTTTACTAATGAAAATAAAGTAGGAAATACACAGTACTCTCCCAGAATATGCAAGCCCTACTGTTCTTCCAGTAATTTTAAATGTTTATTCTCTCTTTGTTTGTTTTGCTAATCATCAGCCCTTCCCAGCCCATTCATCCATTCATTCACATTTTATTAAGGGTGAGAGTTGGCAAGAGGTGCCACCTAGCAGCCATCGGGGTGGTTTGCTGGCTTTCTTGTTTTTGCAACCCTAATATCCCCACACATGGTCTGCTGTGCAAAGGAAGGGGTGTCCAGTGGGCTGTCTGCAATGGACATACCCACATTTTCACTTGGGATGTTGCCATCAAGCAGTCATGCCACTGACCCAGAAGAACAGGAGTTGTTTTCTCAATTTGCCCATTGCCCCCACCCCCCAACGCATGCATTTCTCCTCTCCTCCTTGGAGAGATGACCAAATCCTGTGCCTTCACTCCTCACCTAGACGGGGTACTCCCGTTCTTAGTCATATCCCAATTGCCTAGGTTGCAATCAGGTTTCTATGGAGCCAAGCTTAAATGTTATTCTTCACAACTATTTGTTATTCTTCTTCTTCATCTGGTTAGACTTCCTTATAATACTATTTAGTTTGTTCATATAGTTATAAAACTCCAGAACCGTAAAAGACACATAAACCCCAGTGTGCTATTAGTCATGGTGCACTATTATTCAGCAGTTACTTACAGAGAGTGCTAACAAAGAGTGTTATTCTTATTTATTTTTATTTCTGTTTTTCTAGTATATCTATTTGGTTACAGAATTTTTTTTTTACTCTGAAATCAGAAACAAAGTTTAAAATAATCATGGACAAAGGTACAACACAAGGGGCAGTTAAAATTCT